>NC_081849.1:78042453-78342453 GCF_963259705.1 Myotis daubentonii | reverse complement strand
AGCTGCTCTAATCTCTCTTCTCCCTCTTCCTGTTTATTTTTCCTTCCTCAGAAACACAAGGCTAGCCTGCAAATGCTCAAAGCCCTCTCTCCTTCTCCTGTGTCCTCCTCTGCCCTTCCAGATGGACGGCTTTGCCCTTATTGATGTAAACCCATTTAGCAATTTAGCATTTATGCATCAATGCTGACTCATTTGGTGTTGGTCAGACACCCATGCCAGGCTCTTCCACAGTGTTTTTGCAAGGTCTGGTGTAGCCTGCCAGCCACTGGCTCTCGCATAACAGATAAAGGGCAAGTGAGAAGTCCTCCCTCTGGAACCCAAGCAGTAGTTACAGGTAGTTGCAGAGCAGAGGCAAGGTTGCAAAAACCACCCACTTTGGCAGCTGAGACCATTGATGATCTGTCGCCCAACACTGACTAAGATTTGCGACAGCTTCTGGGCCAGTCCCAGCAGCCCTGTCCCTGACTTTTGCTCCTCCAGCTTCTCTGGTTGAAGCGCAGCCTTGGTTCCCTGTATGAAAGGTCTCCCTACTTGAAATTTCTAGAGTTAGGGTGCTCAGGCGCCTGATTTACTTGGGATGGCCCCATGTACACCCCTTGTCCTCACATAATTATTAATCTTGTTTCCTTTTGTTCTCAAAGCATTCCAGATTGAGGGTCCAGATTGAACTGACAAATTATATGATGTCCTTGCCGGTTAGGGTTCCTGTTTCTCTGATGGAATACTGCCTGTCATACCATCTCATAATTATGTTTAGTCACTGGCCTGAGGTACAATAAACAGGCCATCCTGTGAAGGTCAAGTCTGTGAATGCTTCCTTTCTATCTCTGTCATATTTCAGATGAGGCGTCCCCAAGCGGAAAGCTGACGTGGCCTGCGGGTGGAGCCCACTTGTGCTTCTGCTCTGAGGCCTGTTTTGGGTGAAGCAGGAGCAGCCTTCCAAAGAAATGGAATTAAAGCCTTTTGCTTTAAAAAATATATATACTTTTTTATTGATTTCAGAGAGGAAAGGAGAGGGAGAGAGAGAGAGATAGAAACATCTATGATGAGAGAGAATTATTGATTGGCTGCTTTCTGCATGCCCCACGCTGGGGATGGAGCCCACAACCTGGGCATGTGCCTTGACCGGGAATCTAACTGGCCCCCTGGTTCATAGGTTGATGCTCAACCACTGAACCACACCAACTGGATGAGGCTTTTTGTCTGAGAAAGAAAGTCAACACCCATGTACGCTTGCAAACTGCACATCAGCTCCACTGCTAAAAGCCACAGCTCAATGACAGGCCTTTGAACTTGCCCGAATCAGATGATTAACTCTCCCCCCTTGCTGGTAAAGAGAAATGAGTTAGATAACTTTCCTCAAGAAACAAAAGTCTCTGTGGTGTGGTGCTGAACTATTTACTCTCTTTGCTCAGGAGCAAAGGACTGATCGTAGAGGCCACGTGTTTAACACGGTAATTTTAGTGCTCAGTGATGAGCTCTGGATGGTATGTGCTAAGAAGCTTCTTGCTTTGTAAGAGAGGAGCAAATGAGAGTACAGCCCTCGAGGCCATTCTAAATATAGCTGGGCATCTTCAAACCTGGTCTCGGCGAGGGAAACAGGGGGAAGAGGAGACACTGAAAAATAACATCAAGGGAGGGAGACATTGCCTCACTTTTAAGCCGGGGGACCAGCGCCGGCCAAGAGAAAGTCCCCAGACAACCCTCAGCGTGGAATCACAGCCGGTCTGAATGCCTGGTGACAAGAGCGGGTTAATGTGGGATTATTGCTTCTTCATCAGAGCAATGTGCTTAACACAGACTTCACTCTGGACCGTCAAATGTTTACTTCATAATAAACAAAAATGTTCCCTTTCTTCTGAGTTTGCCCTCTATAATCTCTGATTCCAAGTCTTTGAAAATGAGTACAGGGTGAATAGAAGAATATTAGAAGCCAGGAACGGTGTCTATTGAAATTCTGCTATTTTATTTCCTAAAGGACAAGGGAAGAAGGCTTAATGGGAAAACCAGAAATGAGAAGAAAAATGATCATTGTAAAAAAGCAAGCAGAAGGAAAATGCCAGGAAGTGAAGTAAAAAGACCCCTCCCTTATTTGGAGCATTGGGGACCCATTTGATCATCAACTATTTTGCCCAGAGCTGTGTGTTCCTGTCACTTTTGGGAGCAGTAGTTCTGAAAGGTTCATATTCCCTCCCCACTCCCCGCCCCCCCATGAAAGACAAATAACTTTTCTATATTGCTGCTTTTAATTCTCAGTTAATTCTAGGTCTACTCAGTTCAGGTTGAGGGGGAAAGCTGGGAAGTGATTTGACTCAGCACCAATGAGTAACTTGGGTAATTCAGGATCTCAACCGTGGCTTCCTTTCTAATTAACTGGGTATTGTACATAAAACTGAGGCACACCTCTCAATTTTGATAATTTTTTTCTCTTCTCTGGCCTATTTTATTTTATTTCCTGCATCTTTTTGTTTCCTTCTCTCTACTTAAATTCAGACCAGCCATTGGCCACCAGCTTTTCCCACAAGGTTATTATTATTACTATTAGAAATATTTATTGTAGTGCTTGCACAATTATACCAAAAACCCACTAACCTACACACTTTAAATAGGTGGACTGTACTGTATGTGAGTATGAAGTTCCATTTCAATAAATGTGTTATAAAAATCAACAAAAAAGAAATACTGAGTGTTCAATATTTGACCAGCAAGTTTTCTAATTGTCTTATTTATGTTAGAAAATTTCAAATTTCTGGCAAGGCTGCGTGATAAATACTACAATTATTCTCATTTCTCAGATGGGGGAGTGGAAGCAAAGTGGGGTTAAGCAAACTGCCCAAGGCACCTCAGGTAGTAAATCAGAAACCTGAGATTTGAACCCATGTCTAAGTCAAAGGGCTGTGCCATCATCACTCTGTACTAATGCCTTAAATTAAGGCCACTTATAAAAATCAATGCAAAATTCACATTCAATGACCAAGTCATAGAGTTTCTCTCTCTCTCTCTCTCTCTCTCTCTCTCTCTCTCTCTCCATCTTGCCACACTATCTGAAGAAAGGAGATACTAGATTGTTTGTGGTCTCAGCCAAAGCGTGGGTGCGTTACGGTGAGGCAGTCACCTTACCTGGGAGAAGTGTTCTATTTCCAATTAACCAAAACTTCCAGAGCTGCCCCCAACTTTTACAAAGAGTAAATGTACTGTCTCCTTCTCTTAAGGAAAAGCTAGACGCAATGATTTCTAAGGTAGACTTTCTGGAGGAAGTGGTAGCACACTTATTTTTTAAAAACCCCACAAAGCTCCTTTTTTATAGGCAGATATCTGGTAACTTCCAGAAATCAAAGAAAATTTAGCCACCAGTAGATGTTTATTAAATTAATGAATCAAAGGAATAGGGGCATTTAAGAGGACACATAGCGTATACAAAGATCCAGATGTGTGCGTCAAGGCCCTGGGCTGTGGGGGACGCAGAGCACAATCCAGACGAACTAGAAGATCCTCCGCGGGCTCTCACGTGCTTACAGTGAGCTGTTGATTGTGTTGGGAGGCCTGGGTTGGTGGGCAGGTGTGGTGGGACATGAGCCTGAGAAGGAAAGTTTGTGACGAAAGCCTCGTATGTACACTGCACATTTGGAAGACTAGTTTGGAGGTAGCAAGGAGTCTTTGAAAAAAAATTCTTTTCTTTTTAAATCATCACCTAAGGATATGTTTTACTGATTTTCTGAGAAAGAGAGTAAGGGAAGGAGAGAGAAACAATGACATGAGAGTGACACATCAATTGGCTGCCTCCTGCACGCACCCTTCCAGGGATCGAGTCTGCAATCTGGGCATGTGCCCTGAACAGGAATTGAACCGGCAACCCCTAGGTGCCCAGGACTATGCCCAACCAACTGAACCCCACCGGGCTAGGGCTACTTCTTCTCTTATAATATTTGGTAAGAAGGGCCGCTGCTTTCTGAGGAAGTGACTTCATATTTTTACCTCCTCCTAAAGCCATTTATTTTCATGCCTACTTCTACCTAGGAAGAGAGTGGTATTTTAGTGTTTTTTTTTTTTTCCTGTAGATGTTTATTCCAACATTCTATCTCTATAATGGCCCAGTTATGTTACATTTAATTCTACTCTTGATGATTTTTAATAACATTTGAGGCAAATGGAGGGTGCGTGAACAGTGTTTCTTTCTTGGTCCAGGGCAGAGGGTGGCTAGCTCAGGTAGTGCATGTCCATGCTGCTGCTCCTGCTGCCCCCCCACCCCCCCAGCCTTGAAGGATGAAGCTCTGTGGCTCAGATGACCCAGTAGCCTCGCCCAAGGGTCCCGTGGTGTGGGGATACAGTCAGCTACTAGTGAAGGAGTATTCAGACTTTAGGAAGAGGCTAATGAAGCTAGAAATGCCTTCCACATATAGAGAGACACATCACTGATGGTGAAATTTCATGTTTGCTTTCCTAAGACAATCATCCAAGGCCCTCATGGAGGTGGCCGCCTACTGATCCCAAAGGCCAGAGCACAAGAAACTGCTAGAAGCAAAATGTCAGAGCGAAGTCGTGTTTCTTAGCTGGAAGCAGCAATGAAAAGTGAGCAGCCTGCACATTAGTCAGAGCCCATATGGGTACAGCCAGCCCAGCATGAGCACGGACCTCGAACAAAGAACACGGGATGACACGGTGCTGGCTGCAGCGGAATTCCCACTTCCACACCAAGACAATCTTCTTGCTGTGGCTGAGTTTTATGACTGTGATGTCATTGAATGCTGCTGACAACAGAGCCGTTATATGGCAAATGAAAGGGCCTTAAAACGAAGGGGCCTCATTATGCCAAGATTAGAGCTTGTCATAAACATCATCAGTCATTGATGTCTCTAAGCTTCTGAATGGGGTCCGGAGGGAAAGAACTGTGAAAATGGAGTTTCATTCATGCGTTTTGATCTGGACATCTTTATGAGTAAGAATAATTTAATTGACCTTGTATTTCAAAGAAATAAAATCAATTAAACAATAATTTAGCCTCTTGCCTAATAGTTTCTTCTTTTCTCTTTAGCTTCAGGGTAATGGGTTAAAGCCCTGCCTGAGAATATTTTACTAGAGTTTAGAGAATTCTAATAGTTGCATTGTTTGTCTGGTTACATCCACAAAATTCATTACAGATTTCCTCAACTGAAATTGCTCCTGCCATTAACATGCTGAAATTAAGGACTGATTTCAGCACTCAATCTACACCATCAGGGGGGAACAGCAGCATTGGCAAACCACATCTGTTCATCTGAGAGATATTCATTGAGGACCAATTACATGCCAGGCCATTGCACTAGGCACAGCAAATACAATGAAACCCGAGAAAGAAGTGTCATTCCTGACCTCATGGTGTTTTGAATTGTTGCTGGTAGGAAGTGTGTGTGTGTGTGTGTGTGTGTGTGTGTGTGTTGTTTCCTTACCTCCAAATTAAATCACTATATTTCCATAATTCCCAGCTATTTGGTAGCAGAGATTATTATCCTGCAAAATGATGAGTAACAAACAGAAATTGACCTTGAGTTAAAAGAAAATTTTCATGGAATTCTACATGATATTTTACACAAATGCACAAACATAAAACAACACTCTAGGAATACTATATAGGCATATGCAGAACACCAAGACACAGATAATGCTCTCCTCTGTGCGTGTGAAGCAGAATGAACTTAGAGACCAGAGAGGGATACAGGTAGTTTCAACTAATTTTCAATATTTTAATTTTTTTAGCTGGGTATTGTGTACACAGGTATTTGTAGTACATAATATATATTATATATAATATGTATAATATATATGTACATTTACATGTATACTATATATATATATATATATTTTACAGGTAACATAATTTCCTATCTAATAAAGAGGGGATATGCTAATTGACCCTCATGCCATCGCAAAGATGGTGGCCCCACAGCCAATAAGGAGGGAATATGCTAATTGACTGCCACACCCTCAAATATGGCGGCGCCCACAGCCACAAGATGGCGGCTCCCAGTCCACTCAGCCCCACCGGGGCAGCAGGCATGCAGCAAGGCCTGCCTCAGCCCCCCAACCACCCAAGGCCAGCCAGAGGTGTAGGCAAGCCTTGGATGGCAGCTGCCCAGCCACCCAGGCTGGCCTGAGGTACAGGCAAGACTTGGATGGCAGCTGCTCAGCCGCCAAGGGCCGCCCAAGGCTCAGGTAACCAGGGCCGGCCGAGGCTTGTGCTGCCGGCAGTGGCAGCAGCAGAGGTGTGATGGGGCGTTACCTTCCCTTGATCGCTGGGTCACCTCCCACCCCTGCGTGCTCCAGAACTGTGAGAGGGGGCAGGCTGGGCTGAGGGCCCCCACTCCAGTGCATGAATTTTCATGCACCGGGCCTCTAGTATTTAAAATAAATAACAATTAAAAAGCAATAGCTAAATAGTCAAGTGGCAGAAAACCAGATATGGGCACTGAGAATCTGCTCTTCAACATACTCTCATTTCCAAACACAATTTTCTGAAGCACATCTATTTTTTCAACCTTTCAATATTTTATATTAGTCCCCGCTCCCTTTCTTTCCCAGAACTACATTTCTGTTTATGACCCTTACTTCAAAATCACTTTGGCAAAATCTTTAGGGGAAGCAGCAATGAATAAAATCAGCCCACTGTAAAAATTCTCACCTGAAGATATGTTTTACTGATTTCAGAAAGAAGGAAAGGGAGAGAGAGAGAGAGAGAGAGAGAGAGAGAGAGAGAGAGAGAAGAGAAACATTGATTGGTTGCCTCCTATAGGCATCCCCACTGGGGATCAAAACTAAGAACATGCCCTGCCTGGTAATTGAACTGGCAACCTTTTGGTGCATGGGACACCACTCAACCAACTGAGCCACACAAGACAGGGCTAAAAGCAGCCCATTTTGCTAACTTATCACAGTTAAGGGAGGTGATGGTGAGATGACTGAGAGCATCCTTAAGAAGTAACCGGTTAATAACACTAATATTTATTTGATACAATTTGCAAATTGCTGAAAATGGTGTAGAAGCTGAGAACTAACTCTCACTATAATGAGAGTCAGAATGAACTTTATGTGTAACTCTTTGATATTTGTCAACTGGAATAATTCCATGAAATTTTATGTTGGATTACCCTTGGGGAGAATAAAGTTGTTTTAATTACTGCTGCCATTCGGTGTTTTATGAGTTTCAATTCGTTTTAATTTTGGTACTTCTCCCTAAGTCAGTTACACCAAAAGGCACAATTTTGAAAATAATGATGATAAAACATATCAGTTTTTCTAGTTAATGTTGATTATATATTAATTACAGCAGTGGAGAAATATAAAATGGTTAGATCAAGGTATTTGTTGTTTTATGACTGTGAATTCAGAAAGTGTGAACTGTCCAAGGCAAGCACTACATTTGTAAGGACTTCAGAACTATCTTGACCTTCAGAATTTTTCACACAGTCAATGTATTGAGTAATTCACTCTAGAACAGCGGTTCTCAACCTGTGGGTCGCGACTCCTTGAGGGGTCGAACAACCCTTTCACAGGTGTCTCCTAAGACCATCGGAAAACGCATATATAATTACATATTGTTTTTGTGATTAATCACAATGCTTTAATTATGTTCAATTTGTAACAATGAAAATACATCCTGCATATCAGATATTTACATTATGATTCATGACAGTAGCAAAATTACAGTTATGAAGTAGCAACAAAAATAATTTTATGGTTGGGGGTCACCACGACATGAGGAGCTGTATTAAAGGGCCGCGGCATTAGGAAGGTTGGGAACCACTGCTCTAGAACATCATGTGTCCAAATTTTTATTTCAAAGGTTGATCTGAAATCCCAGAGTACGGGGTGCTTAGTGGCTAGAAGGCATTAGTGGGCTGGTTGAAAAAGAAGGGGAGAAGGGTAGGGCATGGAAATGAAGAACATAAAAGAATTTCGTAAATTGATTTAATTTGAAGGCTGGGGGTCACAGTGGAGATCTAGTCACCCAAATGAAGGCTTTGCTTAGAAGACTTTCAGAAGTGTGCATTGCCACGGACAACCACGTGAATCAGCCCTCCTGTGGTCACAGTCTTGGCAATTTCTGCACCGTGGATGCTGAGCCAACAATATACTATGTTTGTGTATGTGAGGAAATAGGAACATGTGGTCTGACATGGTTGTCTTAGAGTGACAATGGGAAAGAATATTTGAAATCCAGGCTATTCTAGAAATCCAGTCACTATAATGATGCTTTAAGTAGACCAATTATTTGAATTTGAAAAATCAATAAGAGGTGTTCACAAATGCCTATTATTTAATTTTGGCAGTGAGTGTGGGAGCTACCAGGCCCTCAGATGAATCAGCAGACAATAATGAAAAAAAAAAATGCTCAGATACAGTGCTCACCATGTCTCAGCAATTCACAGTGACTCTGAGGATAGATAGATACTGCTATTATCCATATTTAATATAAGGTTATTAAGTAGGAAAACTGAGTAAGTAACTTCCCATGAACGCACAGTAAGAGATATATTTGGTATTTAAACCTAGACAAAGTCCATTTTTGGTAACCATTATTCTATAGTGTCTCTGTCTTTTAAAAAAATATTTTATTTGTTTTTAGAGAAAAGAAGAGAGAGGGAGAGAGAAAGAGAAACATCAAGGTGAGAGCAGAAAATCGATCAGCTGCACGCCCCCTTCCGAGGATTGAGCCCACAACCCAGTCATGTTGGATTCCTTGTGACTAGGAATTACCCCAGCAGCTGTTTGGTGCACTGAACAATGCCCAGCCAACTGAGCACACTGGCCAGGGCTCTGTGGTTTCTCTTGAATTAAGCTTTCCTCTTGCCATTTCTCCCTACTTTGCCCCTCATCTCCATTTGCTCCTGTTCTTCCTGGTTTTTTTCTTTCTGCTTCTACCAACAGCTACTTTGTCTCTTCGCCACACCTCTGTTTCTTCTTTCTGTCTTTGTTTTTCATTTGCCCTTTGTTCTTTCTTACCTGATATTTGTTTCTTCGTCAGTCTCTGTTTATGTTTCTTTCTCCTTTAACTGGCTTTACCACTCCATATTCATGAGCATGTCCCTTTCCTATATGTCCCTAATCGTTTTTCTCTAGAGCATAAGGAAACATGGCATATAGACAATAAGGTTGCTTATTGACCTAGAATTATATGTGTATGTACACAAAATATAACACATGTATTTAGTATTCTTTGAATAATTTAATTTAAAAAGAGCTAATTCAAGTATCTTCTACTTTTAAAAATAATGTAACTAAAGGTTACCATATGATACTTTAATAGTTTTATTACTCTCCTATGTTTTTTCCTTTTTTATTTGATTAGTAAAGAAAAGTATTCTCATTCATGAACTAGAATTGACTTGGAAATTTTAGCATAATTTTATTTGACAAAAGTGGATCTCTCCTTGTGAGATGGAGATGGAACACATGTGTTTTAGAAGAGTTAAGAACCATGCTGCCCAGGAAACAACACACATAACTGTATTCAGAGAATCTGTATGACCAGGTAATGTTTAAGAGCTCTTTTAAATCTGAGGTTCCATGAATCTAGGCAAAACAATTTCATGTAAGTAGTCTATCATTAGCTAGACATTTCCAGCAATACTCTAAAAATGGACTAGTACTACATCAACCCACCTACTAGGTCCTGAGGTTCCGAAAGACAGCTATCACCTTCATCTATTACCTTGAATTTAAATTTATTTCAACAAACATTCACAAGTTCCTGCTACAGGGAGAAGGTGGATTAAACTTTGCGGCTACCAAGAAAGGGAGGCCAGATCCTTGCCCAGAAGCGCTCAAGTATCGGGGTAGAAACAGATCCCTTCTATCCCCTGAGGAACAGACAGTTAAGCTATATTGCCTGCTGTGCTGTCCACCCAGCAATTAGACGGCCTGAGAAAGCTGCATGCTGACAACCACAAGCAAGTCAGCACCCTGAGTCATCTTCCAGTATGTCCAACGTTATGCCAGCTCTTTGCTACAGCAGGTAGATGATTTATATTTTTCCTAAAAGCCATCTGCTGCTCTAAATGTTGGGCTGATTCGTTTCTCTGTTGCAGGGAAGGTGGCTTTCCTAGAAGTAACTAGAATATGTATGCCTGAACTTTGGCAGAGGTCCACAAACAAGAAGAAGAAGAATAGGAAGGAAGCTCTTGGAATGCTCTCTCTCCTATTGTGTGCAAATGTCCTCAACCAGCTAGAAGTCTACCCTTTTTCAAACCCAACCCCTAGAGAAACAAAGAGCACACAGTGGTGTGACCATATGGGCATCATTGTTGGGTTTCTGATCTCTTGGTCTTTGGCACCTGGCAGTTTAAATTAAAAATGTAGCTAAGAAAGGCGGATTCACAACTCATCGCATTTTTTCTGCACAGTATTAATTCCTCTCAAACTTAATATTTAATCAGAAAACATTTCAATAATTATTGAAAACAGTAGAAACTATTGATTGTTTCCATGTATGTATTAATCCAGAAAGAGAGATTCTGGAATGGCAAATCAAAGAAAATAAAAGCCTCAAAATGTGAATATAAAGGTGAGGAGATTTGTGGGCATGTGTCCTTTATCTACTTGAACACAAGTGTTCTAAAACTATATTAACATGGAATTTCTCAATGATTACTCATTTTTCTTTAGAATTGGAAGTCATATTTTGTGGCAAATTCTGTAGAATCTAATCAAATAATTAATATTGCAGTCGGTTTTAAAATTATAAATGTAGAGAAAAACTAATTTTCTAGTTAATGATTACATTATCAAAAATGTATTATTTTTACAGATGGCAAAATAAACATATGAAAGGGCAAAAGGAATCATCTTGACAAAGTGATTCCTTACCTTGGCATATTATTATGATCTGGCCACTATTTTCACTAAGAGGACAAAACAGATAGTTATAAATCAAGCCTAACAAAATTCTGCATGCTGGAACTACACTAATAATAATGTCACTTCACTAATAACAATTAGCTACACTAAATAAGCCTTATCCCACTTCCTTCTGGTGGTCCTTAAGATATTTGTAAACAGCTTTGTTATTTCTCCTAAATTGTTTCTTTTCCAGGGGAAACATCCTTAAAAACTCAAGGACTTCTAGCAATACTCGAACACCCTCTCAGTTTGGTCTTAACGCTGACTCCTTTATTTGACATCATCCAATGCAAACTGGCAGTAAAACCAACATTCGCGATGGCTAGGGATTTGTGTGAGCATCGGTGTCTGGTCTAAGGGAGTAAGAAGAAGACTGAGAGAAGAACACCCCCGAGGCAGGGGCAGAGGACTGTGAGCCAGTCTGTTCTAAGTGGCATATTTGCTTTTTCCCCAGCCAACAGTAGGAGGAACCACAATCGCCTTGGCCAGCCTTGATTGACAACCAGCCTTTCTGCCTTTTGCTTCAGTTCTAAACACTCTCTATTTTCACTTCGCCCTCTCATTTTATGTTTCTGATGTCTTATTTTACATGTTTGTGTGTGTGTTTCCATTAACTAATTATTGTAGATATATATTATTTTACCACTTTTATTTTTTGTCTTTTTACCCTCATACTAGCTTCATAGGAGGTTGGTCCACTACCTTTATGTTCTGCTTGCCTTTTTGACAATGAGATATTTTCACATATATATTTGTATCCTGCTACTTTGGAGAACTCATTTATTAGAACTACTCTTTTTTTTTGGTGGAGTCTTTAGAGTTTTCTATGTACAATATTATGTCATCTGTGAATAACAACATTTTTACTTCCTCCATTCTAATTTAAGTGCCTTTAATATTTTCTTGTTTCATCACTGAGGTTAGGACTTCCAGTACTGTGCTGAGTAAGGGTAGTGAAAGTGGACATCTGGTCTTATTCCTGATTGTAAGGAAAATGCTTTTAGTTTTTGCCCATTGAGTATGATGTTGGCTGAAGGTTTGTCATATATGGTCTTTATTATGTTGAAGTATAACCCCTCTAGTCCCCATCTGCTGAAAGTTTTTGTGACAAATGAGTTCTGGTTTTGTATCAAATGCTTTTTCTGCATCTATTTATATGATGCATGTGATTTTTTTTATGTTTCATTTTTTATGTGACATATCACAATTATTAATTTGTGAATATTGTACCAACCTTGCATCTCCGGGTTAAATTAGGGCAGAAAAATGGCAAAAGGAAACTCTCAATTTTGTTCCGAGAATGTAAGAAATTGTTCACTTGAAAAGACAGAGGGAGAAATTAGCCATTTAAGGAAATACCAACATAATTTATCAAAAGAAGAACCACAAAACTCTCAGAAACCTATGTGGAACAAATACCCTCTTACCAGCTCAGTTCTCTTTTGATGCCCCCAACTCCTTTCTGGCGCGTAGAGAAATGACTGAGGGTAACAGGCTCCTGAGGGTCAGTCTAAGGGAAAGCCTCGCTGTTATCTCCCCTCCTCCCAAGAAAGCCCTAGAAGCCAATCCTGAGGTTGCCAGGAGATTCCAGACCATGGATGGTCCCCACCCCACCCCCAGTCTCTGTGCACAGGAAATGCACTTTTATTTCTCACCCCAGGGCTGCTGGGATGATTAACAAGCAAGACGGCTTTGGGAATGCTTCCTGAGCTAGCCTGGCGCCTTTCTAAGGTGACCTTGGTGGGTTAGTGTGTCACAGCAACACCTGTCTCTTTTCACTTCCCATGTGATTATGTTCCCATCTGGGCTGAGCTGCCTTCTGACTGGATTTGTTGCATTTTCTTTTTCTTTTAAGTTTATAAATCTCTTAATAGATAAAACCCACTAGTCTATAGAAGAAGCATGACATCACAAAAATGCGTTAGACGTCTATGGACACAGCTGACTATTCTATTGATGGTAACAATAAAATAACTTGAGATGTAAGCCGTGAATTTTCGAAAAACTGAAAATACGTTGCATATAATCACTCATTTACTCCCACAATAACCCAGTAAAAAGGGAGCACGACATTTCTTCCCTTTCTCCTCCCCATCTCTCTTTCCTTCAATAAATGTTTATGAATCACATACTAGGTGCCATGCAATTTGCTATGCATGATACATAATAAAGCATAAAACTAGGTATTCTCTGAAGACACGGGCTTATTCAAGATATATAGTTGCAAAACTAGTGCTTCTGGTTCTGTGATGTCTATAACTCAGATATCAGATCTTACGAATTCAGTGAGATGCCATGGTTTAGGCAGGAAGCTACAGGCAGCCAGGAGCCTGCTAAACATCTGACCTTTCAATTGAATAAGGGTGTAGAAACCATATGCCTGTAGAGGCTGACCCTAGATACAGGCCCCTGAGTCAGGAATAATGTCCAAAAACACATCTGTCTCAAGAATAGTTGGCAGATGGTAAGTTTGAGGTCAAGATTTTAACATGCACACAGAGTACGAGGAAAATAAATTGTGGAATCTTCTCCTCAATTAGGAAGCTGACATTACCTGGGAAGGACTTCCATGGGTTACCTGCCTCAGCCACTGCTGGAGTTCAGGGACAAGGCCCTGTGTCTAAGAGGGAACCTGGAAGACTAAGATAAGTTACTAGCTCAAAGTCCATTAGAGGACAGGTTGACCATATAATGTAATCATTTGAAGTCTTGAGACCTGGGATCAAAGCAGAAAAAGTAGGCATCAACGATGAGGCCAATATTCTCAGAAGTAGAATCACTGGGTCAAAAGGCAGTTCCATTAAAAAAAAGTTTTTAAATATGTTTTTATTGATTTCAGAGAGGAAGGGAGAGAAGGAGAGAGAGAAACATCAATGATGAGAGGGAATCATTGATCGGCTGCCTCTGCACACCCTACACTGGGGATTGGGCCCGCAACCCAGGCATGTGCCCTTGACCAGAATCAAACCTTGGACCTTTCAGTCCTCAGGCCAATGCTCTACCCACTGAGCCAAACCTGCTGGGGCCTGTTTAAAAATCTGTGAGGAAACTCCATAGTGTTCTCCACAGTGGCTGCACCAGTCTGCATTCCCACCAGCAGTGCACTAGGGTTCCCTTTTCCCCGCATCCTCCACAGCACTTGTTTGTTGATTTGTTGATGGTAGCCATTCTGACAGGTGTGAGGTGATATCTCATTGTGATTTTAAAGAGGGGGGTGGGTACATCTGTAACAATGTCAACAATAAAATTAAAACATAATTTTAAAAATTTAATGTAGAATAAATATTTTTGTCAGAGGGAAATTTATGCGGTTCTTTTTCTTCTTTTCCATCCTTAGTTACTTCTGGAAAACCATCCCCCAGATCCTCTAGCTTAAGATGATGAGGTCAGCTACTGACTTAAGACAGTAGCTGCCTCACTGGCATAGAGAACCTGGTATGGTTTTTCTTTTGCATGAAAGTTCAACCCATGATAACACTTACCATTTCTTTCTTTTTTTTTTCAGAAGTCACACTGTACTAGCACAATAACTCAGGAACTGACCAACATTTTTAATAGTATTGGGTTCAGCTTTCTCTCTATATAACCATCCATTTCTCCCTCTCCTCCTGTCTTCACTGGGATGTGCATGCCCTGTTGAGCTGTCATGCATACATAGCAGCCTTCCAGCTGGCCAGCTCATAGCCACTTTGGCTTATTTGTCTCCTTCCATCTGCCAGAAGGATTTGTTTTGCAGTTTGGTTATGACCTAAAAAAGGGGAACGTAAGGGTGCGGTGATGAATGCCCAACAGGACTTCCAGAAGATGTAAGTTAGTGGGGCACAGAGTTTTGGACATTGGAAAGGGTACACTGTATTTTTCAGGGATTCCTCTTGGCGTTATTCCCTAGTTACAGCATCTTAAGGAATGCCTGAGGTTGATATTTTAATGACATTTCAAGAGGAACTGTGTGACATCCTTGGAATATTTCAGCCAGAAATCTCAAATCTCATGTTGCTTAAGTATGGTCCAAGAGGGAAAAAATGGAATTTTGAGAGTAACCCCCTAATATTGGTTTCTTTTTGATTCCTACCACATCCTGTGTAGTCTTTAGCTTCTGGACCAGTGCCTGTTGAAAGGGTTGGTTTTAAACAATAATTATTTCCCTAGACAACTACAAACAGCGATTTCATTGGGGAATAAAATCATCTGAAATTGTACACAGCAGCACAGAGCCCCATGCGGAGACAGGGCGTGCACTCAGAGGGAAGGGTCATGAAGAGATAGGTTCTCACATGTGAGGCAATGCTCATGGCCTCAGGGCCAAACCTACGACCCTAATTCCTTCACTGGCTTCACCTTTTCCATGTCAGCCCCATATAACACCCAGCATCTGCCTCATTTAATCTTGTCCAAGGCCCTGTTTTTGTTATTGTTTTGTTATTCCACAGCTTAAAGACCTATACTGACTCTCCTTTCCAAACGGGAAGTGTACTACAAATAAACACCCTTGGAATATTGCATCTTTTAACTGCTTATTTATCCTTTTTTTTTCCAGCTTGGGCTTCCTCTCAACACAGGCTTATTCTAGACTCGAACGTTTCTATCTTGTTCAGTCTCCTGTAGAGAACGACTTAACTTTCTGAGACCCCACCCCAAGTCCCCATTTAAGTTTTGCATGATTTCGCCATTGTTAAGAGGGCTGCTATGCACATCTTTTGCTGTTAAAATAAAAAAAAATGTATTTTTTGGGGGGGGTATGAAATATATTTATGTAAATTTCAATATTACATAAAAACACTCCCTATAATTTTCAGAAATAAATATGAATCACAAATGTTTACTAAATACAAACATGCAAAGCATTATAATGTAATTCTAGGGACTGATATAATTGTAGCAAAAGCACTCATTCATATTTTTACTGTACTTGATTCATTTAATTCTTAAAGTGATTGGTAATTCACAGGGTGTTTGTAATACTATTATTTAGATTGTTATCTATGTATGATTTTTTAATATGACATAAAATAATAAAACAATCCATGCTAATTAAGTAACTTTTAATTAGAAGAAATAAAGGGGATTTCATTGATATTTGCTCACAAAGGCAAAGTCATTGATGTGAATTTTCAGTGTGTTCTGTTTTATCACACAGAAATATTTGTGTGTGTGCATGTATGTGTGTGTGTGCTTTTCGATATGGGCATATGGGTGGAATGGTGGTTCATCAGGGCAGGCAAATGTTCAACTAAAGGAAACAGTGCCAAACTGTTTTCCAAAGGAGTCATAATAATTTATTCTGCCATCAGTCATATACACGTATCTTATGAATCCATACCCACCTTAGTACTTGGTATTGTTAGATTTCTGAGTTTATACCAATAGGATAGGTGAAAAGTCTCACTTTTAAAACATAAGTAAATTGATTTTAAAGGGAATTTTACATTTTTTTTGCAATAAGTAGAAAAGTAGTATAAATAGGAGAAAACCACGAAAATAAATGAAACAAAAAATCATGTTCAAAATTACCACCTAGATACTCTGACTTACTGAAAGCAATTAGCCCGAGGCCTCTGTTTCCTTTATTAAAATGGAAAGCTAGTAGGTATTAGAGAGAATTGGAGTTAGTCACTCAGCAACAAATGGAGACAGTCTGAGTGAAAGAACATTGATAAGGAAGTGCCTTTCTTGCTCGGTGATTTACTGTAGTTAATTTTGGATATTCTTACTTCATAAAATCATCTGCATCGCCACCCACACATTTGCCCGAAATTGCTTCTCTGCAGTACTTACTCAAATAATCTGTTAATCACAGCCTGTTCACTGGTGGTCCTCCGAGGTTCTGATGCATTGATGTCCCTACCAACTTGTATATGTATCTATTTGAATGAATTCCTTTTAAATTTTGTGTATTTAGTAGTCCTGTGCAGAATTTTGGATGGCAGGCACCGAGTGAACACTCACTGGAGAGGGTGTCTAATTGGAAACACCTTAAGGTAATGGCAGGAAAGTTGGAAGCGGCAATGATCACAGAAGGTGTTTACCAAATTTTGCTTGAAGACTCAAAGTTTTATACAAGTTTAAGAAAATAATTGTGTAGTGGGTAGAACATTCGCTTTGGTAGTCAGAGAAACATGGTTTCTAGTTCAATTCTGCTAGTTATCAGCTGTGTAATCTTGAGTATGTTACTTAATTTTTTCTGTTTTGAGTGGTTAATCCATAAAATGAGATTCATGATTTCTTTCACATTTAATTAGACTTAATAAAGGCAAGACATGGGCCATATAGAAAATGCTTAAATATTGCTAATTCCCCTTCCCCAACTTTTCAGAATGTATTATTTTCTATATGGAATTGAACTTCACTTACAGTTTCTATTCGTGCATAATAACTTGCATTAATTTTATCCCAAACTATATTATATGCAGTGGATTTGAATACTGAGTTTTCATTGCCTTGATACATGAAATTAGGCAAGAATTGTCTTATATCAACTACACTTAAATGACATCTGGGTTATCTGTCATTCTCCTGATTGTCATTTTCATAAAACAGAATATCATTCTTACATAGCAGTTCTGGTCATGATGGCAAAGCAGGTAAATGCTGTGCCTGCCTCCTCCCACAACAACATCAAAATTACAACTAAATTAGGTAATAATCAAACTGGAGTACCATCTGAAGAATGGTTGAACAGAAGTCCTACAACTAAGGGTATACAGAAGATGCCATGTGGAGGCTGGTAGGAGGGGCGGAGATGAAATGGGCTGGCCCTGCACCCACCTGCAGCAGGTGAGAGTGAGGAGAAATATCTCATCTGCAGAGGGACCCCTGAGAAGCAAGGGGTCCCAGGCCCACGTTGGGCTTCCCAGCCTGAAGCACCAGTGCCGGGAAGAGGATGTCTTACAATATCTGGCTGTGAAAACCAGCATGGATTCCACAGGCCGGGGAGAGATGGAAAGCTGCTGGAAATCCTGGTGTCATCTTAAAGGGCCTGCACACTACTCACTGACTTGCAGGTGCTCGCCCTGGCCTCCAGCAGAGGGACAGTGGCTCCAGGGGTGCTGGAGACATACAGGAAGAAGCTGAGTTGTGTGGCTGCAAGGTGAGGCCTGGAGGGACAGCCCCATTACACCTGTATTGAGCCCTCTTCCCACATGGTGGCCAGGTGGGTACCATCTTTCCTGTATTGAGCCCTCTTCACCACCCCCCCCGCCCCCCCGCCCCTTCCCCGCAGCCAAATCTGAATTTGCATTGACCTGGTGAATAGCGCTTGCCTCATTCTGGTAACTTCCTGAGACCACTCCTCACCCAACTTGCCTACTGCCCTGGGGTTTTTTTTGGTGGCTGAGCCTTGGGGGAAGCTGGCAGGCAGTAACAGTCCTCGGGGTGCCCTTTTGCCAAGTGATCCCAGGTCTGGTACCAGTGGCATCTGGCCTTAGTTAGCAGCATAGCATCTCCCACATGCTTCTAGGACCAGTACTGGCAGCTCAACTACAGATGGCTTTGTAGCTCTGACCAGGTAATGCTGTCATCAAGGAAAAAAGAGAGAGAGGACTCAAGTAAGTATTAGACATGAAAGAGGAGAAGTGACAACTGACACCTTAGAAATACAAAGGATTATAAAAAATACTATATGCAAATAAAATGGACAATTTAGAAGAAACAGATAAATTTCTAGAAATATACAATCTTCCAAGACTGAATCAAGAAGAAACAGAAAATCTGAAAGATTCTAACAAAATAAAAACACTCATTAGAAAAACCTCTCAACAAACAAAAGTCTTAGACCAGATAGCGTCACAGGTGAATTTTACCAAAAAGTCAAATAATTAACACCTACTCTTCTCAAACTATTTTTAAAAATTCAAGAGGAGAGAAAGCTCTCAAGATCATTTTATAAAGCTAGCATTATCCTGATTCTAAAACAAGATAGAGACATTACAAAAAATAATAGTTATAGGCTAATATCTCTCATGGATAGAGGTGTAAAAATATTCAACACAATATTACCAAAACATCAATTTGAAGAAACATACATACCCCTATGTTTATTGCAGCATTATTTACAACTAGAGGCCCGGTGTACGAATTTGTGCACCAGTGGGGTCCTTAGGCCTGGCCTGTGGGATCAGGCCTAAACCAGCTCTCCAACATCCCACGAGGGCTCTTGGATTGCAAGAGGGCACAGACCAGACTGAGGGACCCCACCCATGCACAATCAGGGCCAGGGAGGGATGCAGGAGGTTGATTAGCCAGGGAGGGGCCATGGGAGGGCTTCAGGGCATGTCTGGCCCATCTCGCTCGGTCCCTATAGGCTGAACCCCAGGAGCAAGCTAACCTTCCAGTTGGAGCGTCTGTTTCCTGGTGGTCAGTGTACATCACAGTGAGTGGTTGAGCGGCTTAGCGTGTCATTAACAGATTATGCTTTGATTGGTTGAACGGCCGACCAGACGACCGGACACTTAGCATATTTGGCTTTTATTATATAGGATAGCCAAGGTACAGAAACAACCTGAGTGCCCATCAATAGACGATTGGATAAAGAAGTAGTGGTACATATACACAATGGAATATAACTCAGACATAAAAAGAATGAACTCCTACCATTTGCAACAACATGGTTGGACCTAGAGAGTATTATGCCAAATGAAATAAGTCAGGCAGAGGAAAATAAATACCACATGATTTCACTTATGTGTGGAATATAATAAACAAAATAAGCAACCAAACAAAATTGAAACAGACTCAAAGCAACAGAAAATAGGCTGATGGTTGCCAAATTGGGTTGGGGGGGGGTAGTAGGGAACTGGTAAAAAAGGTGAAGGGATTAAGAAGTAAAAATTGGTAGTTACAAAGTTTTCATGAGGATGTAAGTACAACATAGGGAATACACTAATAAAAGAGAAAGATGCAAATTGACCACACCTTCATGACACCTACCAGCCAATCAGGAGTGAGTATGCAAATTAACCCAACAAAGATGGTGGGTTAATTTGCATACACAGGTGCCAAGTGGCCAGGTGCAGGGCAGGATGCTTGCATTGTCACCATGGTGACGATGCAGGCATTCTGCACTGCCCCAGCCACTCTGGGTCTCTGGGTAGCGTGGAAAGGTGGAAAGGCAGCTGTGGACAGAACGAAGGCGGTGCCAGCATCCAGGGGAAGGAAGGCCCATTCTTGCGTGAATCTTCATGCATCGGAACTCTAGTATAGAATAATACTGAATGTCAACTGTAATTGAAAAAAATTTTTAAAAAGAAAAGAGAATGAAGGAGCCTCTCCAGAATCATGTAAGCTTCCCATGCAACAGAGTATTTGAATAATCTTTTTCTTCATAAAACAAATATATTGGTCTGATGAGTCATAATTCTGCTTCAACTCTGAACACTAAACATTCTCTCAACTTCGATATAATCAAGAAAAAAGCTATTCAGGATTGTGTGGACATTGCATCTCTCCCAAAAGATTTTATTGACCCTGAGACTACATGCTGGGAAATAAGGGATAACATTGTGTTCCCTCTGGGGTAGGTCCTTGCATATTCCAAGATACCCTGATAAAAAGGCTGGGTAGTTATTCATATGAGGCTAGCAGGCTAGCATCAGGTCCTGGACAAATTAACGAGTGCTTGTAAGAAATAAATTATGTCCACTATTTGGCCCACACTTAAGATTCTGAGTCTGTCAGTGAAGTTGGTCAAATTGACAAAAAATGTCTATTCTGGTCTCCATGAACACTGGAGAGCGATAAAATTGCTCTGAGTGGAAAATTCAACTCTAGCAGAAATTACAAGTCTGCAGCCAACACCACCAAGCAAATTCAAAACCAATGAGAATACTCAAAAAAAAAAAAAAAAAAACCAACAAAACAAAACACTCCAAGGACCCCAGAGGTCTGATTTATTAAGACCTGGGTTCTTAAAAATGTATAAAATTGCACAATTACTCATACAAAATCAGCCTTCAATGCATTTTGCACCAGGCAGAAGATATATAGTATGAAGAAAAACCCTGTTTATATAAGGAACTCATGATCACTAAGATTTATTAGGCAATTTTCCCACATGCAACACTGTCTGACCACCAGGCCCAGTATGGAACCCTAACCAGAAGAAGAAATCAAGATGCGGCTAGAGGGCCTGGAAAAAGGCTGAATTCAAGCACATGTTTGTGTGCAACTTGGCAGTAATGAGACCAAGTAGGAAGGTTGGAAACCTTAAAGAAAGAAAAACATCCCCCTTGGGGGAAAACATTCCCTGAGTAAAGCCATTATTTCACAGTTGACTCTCCTCTTCTACAACATATAGGGTCTGGCCATAAGCACCTTCCCTTCCCAAGAAGGCAGAGGTGGCCTGGTCTTCCTGTGGCCTCATTCCCCGAGGGCTGGTTCCTCCGTGCTGGTCCACATAAATACATTTTCCACTGAGCTGCACAGAACTATTATTCCTGAGGGATGCAAAGGAAGGAAGAGGATAATAGATGATAATAATAAAGTCATGTTTGATGCCGAGAAAAACAACGTGTGTATTTTAGATTAATGCCTAAAACCACTCCCTCTATGATCTTGGCCACCACATCTAAAACAGATTCTGTTGGGATGCTTGAAGTCTGTTATGCAAAGTTCACTAAACAGATGATGAGGAATAAGACTGAGTCTCTTCCATGCTTTCATTTTAGGAATTTCCCCAGGTTGTTTTAGTTGAATATTTCCATATGCAGGTACTCATGGACTATTTAAATTATATGGCTGGAACTCAACATGATATTATATTAAAAAGTTATATATGACATGACATATATATGACATGAAATATATGTATATTTTACATATACATCCTGGGATATTGTCAGATGCAAGCTTCTCAGCTAAGGACTTGACCCTCCTGGGTGATGGGAATGGGAAGAACACAGGTATGCAAGCAGGCAAATGGGACATGCTTTATTCCACACAAAAAACCATAGCAAGCTGGTCAGTGACAGCTTCTATACATGCTCAAACAAAGAAGGCTTTTTGCCAAACAATAACATCAGTATTTGGCTACAGAAAGGTGTGTCTGTGCAGTAAAAGGCTGTGGCGACCTTGCACCTGCATAAAAGTATCTTGGCCTTGAGCACCCCGATTAGGCCCATGCTTAGAGTGGCCTTGAACATCCGGTGTATTCTTAGACAGGGCCCTACAGATATATATGTGAATACATAGTTATGTGAGGAGATGAAGGGAGGTACTCTAAATGACACTCAATTTAAAATTTGTGAATTGTTTATTTCTAGAATTTTCTATTAAATATTTTTGGACCAACATTGACCACAGATAACTGAGACTGCACAAAGTAAACGTGTGGATAAGGGGTGAGTTAGTGTACGTTGACTCAACCTGGAAGCTGGTGGGTCCTCATGTCTCTTCCTTCACCTCAGCAATCCTCTGATGTTGGCAGAGGAGCTGCTCTTGGGGCCACCTGCAGAGAATGAGTGGCCTTAATCTCAGGTTTCATTCTTTTACTCTGTAACGTGTGGCTCCTGGTCAGAGTCCAGGCTCCTTCAGGGTACAGGGATGCCAAGAAACCTTCACTGTTTCACTTGGGGTCACTCCTGTCTTCTCATTTTTCCAATAAGGTTTTCTTGTCAGTAGAGGGTCATTTCCTCATTTGTTGGGTTCTGGTTTGTCACTGTCTTTCTATTCAGCTCTCCAACTGCATTTTAAAAAGCATATTTAAGAAAAAGAAGTAAGCAAACAGTTAACTCATCAAAGCATCTGTTTTCAAAGGAACCATCTGAATTCAGGTAGAGCATCTGTTTAGTGTTACAGGGAAGTGAAACGCTAGGAAAATTCCAAGGCAAGAGGAATAGGGAAACTGAGACAAGAAAGTTAAAACAAGGCCAAACAGTGTGGGCAATTTGCAGCCAGCTTGTAAACTGTAAGCCCTTATCTTTCCCAAGGAAGCTTGAAAGAAAATGATTAATGATTCTCCAACTAAAAAATGCAGGAAAGGAGGGGAGAAGAGGGAGAAAATCAGCCATTTTGGGGAAGGAGAAAAGAAAAAAGGGCCATTTTTAAATTTTATACCCCAAACAGAGAAGCCAGCAGTCTCAAGACTTGGCAAGATAAAATTTCCAGGTGTGTCTCAGGAATTCTGGGAAGGCCACACCAAAGTAAAAAGGGACCTTGAGAATTAATCTGTACCAAGGTATTCAGCAGAGGAATTTTGAAACCTATAGACAGGAGTGTACATAATGCTTTGATACCACACCCAACTTGTTCTTTAATGAGGCAAATGATGCCATTCTGTGCTCAGAGCTGGATGAAATAGATTTGCTTGCCTTGGGTCTTTAATACATTTGCTTGTTTTAATTGCTTTAATAAATTGGCTTTATCACAACGCAACCAGGGTCTCTCATTTAAATTCATTTATAGAAGAAGACAGGAACCAGGGAGGAGACAGCCCTCTCTCTCCCACTTGAGGCTGTTGGGTAACACCTTTTCTGGGGACTCTGGCTGCCTGTAACACTAGTGTCAGGAACATGGTTAGAAAGACATCCTAAACTAATTCATTGTCCTGGCTACCAGTGTACAAGAGTAACTACTTGAAGCAGTTTCTTCCATGAAAGCCCATGTGATATAGAAATGTTACTAACACTGCCCAAAGAAAAGATGTTCATTTTATCAAGTGATCACAACTTACCAGGAAATTAATACAAATGGACTAAATCAGGCCACTGTGTTCATCATCATCCTACATTTTCAGAGCCTTCTGAGGCTCAATTGTAAAAAAGTAAATTTATACAATTCCGAGTTAAATGTGGAAAATATGTCTCAAATTGAAAATAAAACTACATTTCAGCACTGAGATTTTAACTATTATATTTTAAAGAGATAAATGGAATAGTTACTGAAGTTAATTAAGTAGCCATAGGTGTTGAATACTTTGCTTCCATAGTTTTTGAGTGAGACTATAAAATACGAATGGTGCTTGACATTTGTGGAGGAGGGGGGAGTGAATTTTATGATAAAAAATCATATCCCCAAAATAAATTATTTAAATCATATTTTGTTTTACCAATAAAACTGTTAACTAACTGGTTAATTGGAGCATAGATATGAAAATATCCCACTTGTATGTTTTCTGGTAAGACTAAATGATGAAAAAGAAGTATGAAGTCTAAAACATTGATGAATTTATGATCTAATCTGAGTGGAATCATGCAGAAGTTTTTTGTGTGTTTTTATTTCTTATTTTGGGGCCCATCATGAATCACTATTAATATGTTTTTTAAAATCACGAAGGAACTTGTCCAAACCTCAGTTCATAGGAATGGAATTAATATTGCTGTAAAAACAAGAGTTGGGGGAATAAGTTCTGGAACTCTGGCTAACAGGAATCGTTGAACTCAGCAGCCATGTGGATTGTGTGACTCATTCCACAGGAAAGAACTTCCCTCTGCCACTCTCAGAAAAGGACTTGTTCCACTTCCATTGGTCATTCGTTCAGCTCTTGAAATTAAACATATTAAGACCCACCAAAATTGCCTAGAGAAAGGACTGTGTAATGTATCATCAATGTATTTGAAGACACTGCTGACAGTCTTCAAATACTCTGGATATTTTTTCTTTTTTATAGCATTTCTTGTAAAGTAGAGGATAAAAATGCATTGGAAAAATAAGGTTTGGTGGAAAAGTTTTAGAGTACTGTTCAAATAAAAAACATTATACTGGATTTTTTTTAAAACCTCAATCTGTCTTGTTTTCAAAATAATATGACAAATATAATTAAAAAACTTCAAGATGGGAGGGGGAAAAAACATATGCATTCAATTAAAATAGGTTATTTTATTCTCCTAGAGAACATTTAAATATTCCATGGGAACCTGAAGAATAAATGCAGTTTCATGCTTTTCCAGAAGGAGTGTGCTACATTATCTCCCAAGCTCCCGCCCATGGTCTGGGCTTGTGCAAATTTTCCAATTTGCTTGGAAGAGGAAGACTACTTACAAGCTGCTTGAAAAATATTTATCTCTCACCTATTTTATCAGATTCTACTGCAGTGATAAACCCTTGCATCTCAATAGCTAAACCACAATAATTTTTTTGTCATTTATGCTACACAACTACACATCCCTGGTAGTCATCACACTTAGGGGCCCCGTTGCTGAGAGTCAGGCCATGTAGAAAGAAAGCTCTTGGAAGTCTTGCGTTAGCATTTAAATGCTTACCTCAGAATTAACGCACATGTCAGATATTGGCCAGAATTAGTCACATGATGCCATTCCACCACAAGGAAATCAGGAAGTACAATCTTTCTTTGTGCCGGAAATATTTGATGAACTACATTAAACATAACCACACATATAATTGATTGCACATCTACATTAATTACTTGGAGGTAGGCCTCCAATTACTCATTCTTGTCATGGAGGTGTCAATGAATTCTAAAATTACTTGCAATTCCTGTAATGTAAGTTGTCCCATCTCTTCCCTACTCATTTATTTATCAACAGGTATCAGTTCAGGTCAAACATATTAACTATTTTGAGTATAGTTATCACCAAGCTAGAGGTTGGACATATGTTCAGCTTAGATTCTCATATTTTCATAAGCCAGATAATTCACAATTTGTCACACAATTGATAATTTATTTACACTGTCTTCTTTATTAATATGAGATTCTATATTTTTCTATTGCAACTAAAAGAGAGAAATCACTAATTGGAAACTTCTTCCCCTCCAGAAACCCACAAAATATGACTCAGCTTTCTGGTTAGGAAAAGAGAGATATTTTCCGAAATTAATGTTAATAGCTGCCCATTCAATGAATGTTTTGACATAGCTTGAGGATTTTACAACTATTTTTAAAATCACTTAAAATTTAAAATGAGTAATTTAAAGATTATGTCTGAATCTATTTTCAGTCTTACATCTAGTATGTGAAAGCATCTGACAAATACTTTGAAATTATATTTTTAATTCCTAATTTTAAAAATATTAATAATAAAAAGTTGAGAAGCTGCTATAATTAGATAATACTCTAGTAAAAATATCCTAAAAATAGTACATAAAAGAGTTAAGGAGATTTTGAGTTTGCGATCAAATACAGTGGTCTTAAACCTTTTCTCTTCCCCAAATAAAAATGTACTTCAAGCCCTAGCTGGTTTAGCTCAGTGGATAGATCATTGGCCTGTGGACTGAAGGGTCCTTAGTTCCATTCTGGTCAAGGGCACATGCCCGCGTTGTGGGCTCAATCCCCAATAGGGGACGTGCAGGAGGCAGCCGATCAATGATTCTCTCTCATCATTGATGTTTCTATCTCTCTCTCCCTTCCCCTCTGAAATCAATAAAAATATATTTTTTTAAAATATACTTGAAACTATTACAAAGGTAAAATGAGGTTTGCTTTCCTTGACATAGAGCTGCTGCAGATAGTGGTGGTGGTGATGGTGGGGGCGGGAGTGGGTAGTTGATGCAATGTAGTAATGGAGGGTTTTCTGTCCTGACCATTTTCTTTTTCTTTGGGGGCACTTTCAAAAGCCTCTAGGGTTCCATAGAGTACAGGTTCACATTTGTTGATTTTCTCCAACTACTTGCTTAACAGATAAGAAAATGAGGTACAGTGGGCCAAAGGGGCACAGCTATTGATTGAACCAGGTGTCTAGAAGTAAAAATAAAATTAAAGTTTGGGACTTTAAAAAAATTTATTTTATTTACAGACTTGAAAGTTGGATCATATTCTGAAAATATTTCCTAACATCTAACATAATAACAACCTTAGTCGGCATATATTTACTATATCTCAACTTATTTACTGAGTAGGGTGTCATGGGTTAAAAAAAAAAAAAAACCTGTCATATTTCCCAACCCCCAAAAAGTTGCTGTCTAGTTTGGAGAAGAACATTTTTAAAAATCTATTTTTTGGAATTTGGCATCTATCCATCTCTGCATCCCATAAATACTTATTCAATAAATATTTAATGAACATCTGATTTATTAGACAAACTCGGCATCAGTTTGCGTGCATTTTTACCTCTTCTATATTTTCGCCTGCTTTGTAGCTTAGACCTTTTTTTTCTTCTTATTTCTGGTCTATTCCTACTTTCTTTTTTTTTTTTTTATCTTCCTTTATCACCACCCTCTAAAATATCCCTGCAAACTAGTTAAAGTCTGGAATTTCTTTTCACATAGAAAATAACCTTCCATTCCACATTGGAAGATAAAAAGATTAAAATGCAAAAGAAAGGTTGAAAGCCCAAGCTATACTTGTATGACGGGATGGCAGTTAGATTGCAATTAATCAATTCATCATCATGTACAGGTGATTGATAACAGAGTCTTTCCTGTTTTCATAGGTGCAGTGGGTAGGAAAGGGAGGGGGGAGTGAAGACAGTCGGAGGCCTTAGGCAAATGAATCTGAGGCAGGGGAAAGGTACCATCTGAAAACAGAAGTGGGCCTGAGACGGCCAAAGTCTGGATAGTTTTGCCTGGGACAAATAGAAGCATTACCCTGAAGTATCTGTGGAGTGCAGCTGCAACACAAAGGCAGCTCTGCGTGATTTATGGAAGGCCTCATATGATTTATGGAGACTTAGAAACACATCAGCACACAGCTGACTTTCTATAAAGGAGCTTCTTTCCCAAGGGATTCAAGGAGCTTGGAATTTAATGAGGGAAAAGGAATATACAATGAGAGATGATAAGGAAATGAGACTGTTTCTCACACAGACACACCAGAATTTATGTGTCCTAATGTTCTGGTCTTCACAGGCCTCGGCCAAAGCTCACTACCCTTGTTGCCAAAAGCACTCACTGAAACTCTTCCCCTCTGCACATCATCCTGACACCCTTTCTAACACAGATTACCCCTGAGAATTTTCTCAGAACCTTTCGTCTTCCAAATGCCTGCCCCAGCTCCTGCCCTCCTCTCTCCCATGGCTGCGCATGTAATCCTATACATCCTTCAAGTAGTAATCCAATGTCTCACAGGATATCTCTTACCTCTAAACTTTTATAGCACTCTGTTCATGTCTCAATCACAGCATGGACTATATTTTACTTTGTTATTGGTTAACATATTTTAGGTGTGTGTTTTTTAAAGACAAAAACTATTAAAAACCAAAATTAAAAGCAAGGCACTGTTAGTTCTCAGAGGCCTATGTGTGGTCTGTGGTATGACATATGTGGATAACAAATGACAAGGGAATGCGCCTCCACCCCATCCACCATTGTCTAGTTTACTTCCATCATCTCTGTGTAGAGAATGGGAATTGCTTCTGCAATCATTCTTGTTACCCTGGCCTTTAGCCACCCATAGTGAGGATGGACTGGTGGCGGAGGGGAGGAATGGTGCTGTGAATGAGCCTGGGCTTTGCCTATTACTTTACTCCTGTTTCTGTGGACATACTTATTGGTCTAGCATCTGGAATGTGTCTCAGGTCCAGCCAATCAGAGTTTTGCTCAAGGTCTCTTGCTCTCAAATTAGGTAAGAATCATTTGGGTCTATGGTGTGGAGCCACTGTGTTTGTCTAAAGTAAGAGAAAACGAAGTCAGATAGACAAGCGAAGATAGAAGGGATGGAGAGAGAAAGAGATCTGGCTACATTAAATACCAGTTTCATCTTTAAGGTTATGGTTCCTTGGGTCATTTGTTTCTGAGATATACTTCCTTTTACTAGTACTTTCTTTTTTGTCTGTTTCAGCTAAGTTGGGTTTCTATCACTGACAACGATGTCTTTGATAAATTGATGTCAGTTAAAGTGAAAGATCTTAAGACCTTAATGGATGGAACAATAAAAAAACTAAGCCAAAATAGAATCATTTAATTCTAATAGAATATCTTGCTTTTCAAAAATAATGCTTTTGTCCTGATCTCAGTACAGATGTCTATTGTCATTGTTCAAGGAGAAATGAGATTAAAAAGAGATGCACATATTTGAAAATATAGCTACAGTATTAAAAAGGAAATGTCATGACAGAGATGGCCAGAATGTGATTTGGAAGACAGGGCAGCAGAAAATACCAAATCAGAACAGAAAAGTAAAAAGAATAAAAAAATATAAGGATAGTTTAAGTGACCTCTGGGAAAACATCAAACATATCAACATTCACATCATAGGGTAGTAGAAGGAGAGGAGACAGAGTAAGGGACCAAAAAATCATTTGAAGAAATATATGACTGAAAACTACCCTGCCTTAAAAAAGGAAGTAGACATACAAGTTTAGGAAGTACAGAGTCCCAAACAAGATGAACCCCAAGAAGTCCACAGCAGGACACATTGTAGTTAAAATATCAAAGGTTAAAGACAGAGAATCTTAAAAGCAGCAAGAGAAACACAGTTATCTACAGGGTAGATTCTCCCCTCCCCTCACTGTCCAATGTCCAATGTCCAATGAATCATCTAATTTGCATACACACTTTTTATTCTATTTTTCAAAACACTTCTCACATTTATGTCTTCTGTTCCCAGGCCCTTAATCCCTAACTTTTCTCCTTGCTTCTTTTCTTACATTCTCTTCACTCTATGGTAACACCAGGCTAATATAAATATGACCCTCAATTTTTTAAAGCAAACCTTTCATGGGATCCCTGTTGCCTGCGGGGTCAACTGCAGGCACCCAAGGTAGCAGACACAGCTCTCCATGGTGTGCAGGCCAAGGTTAAGCCTCACTCCTCACCCTGCCTCAGTCGGCTTGCTGCCTCTCTATGAAGTAATCCAGGGGAAGCACACAGAAGCACCTTCTCTTCCATGTTGACATGAAATTTGAACATGCATAAACCAGCATCCAGGTGATGTAATCTCATACGATTTTCACTGATCATATCCAGGGTGGAATTGTTTCCAAACCACAGCTGAAATACACATGTGGTTTTATTTGGCATGAAATTCAGCAAGTAATTAATACTCAGCTCTGTCATGTTCCTGGAAGCAGGGCTGCTCTTGGAGCTTGGGAGAGTGGAATTAAGATCCTCACCCTAGTCTACACTGATTCCCGCTGTCCCACCAGGGAAAGCTAACGCCTTTCATACCCACTGCTGGATTATCACACACCTGTGCTGGCTGCTTCTTGGGGTCCTGGAAGAAGTGTTGAAAGTTCTGGATGATGACACAGAGAGTACCCTGTATTAATACTGTTACAGTGGTTATGTCTGAGACTGATTTCTCTCCAACACTGTCCAGCAACCATATACAGCTGGAGACATTCTAGAAAAAATATATAATCAGATGCTAGAAACCTCACCTTTAAGACCAGCTGAATGAAACCACAGGGCCAAACTGCAGAAGTGGTTAGGCTGTAAGCAATATGTACATGAGAAAACCTCATCTGGAAACCTTACCTCAACAGCGTTTTTTATAAACACTTGCCATAGCCAATATGGAGCTTGTCTTTTCACTCTTTCCTTTCCTTTGTCCCTTCTCCTACTGAACACATTCATTTCTTACTTAATCCCACATTTACCCTATCTTCAGTTACACTTGTTAATAGACATCAATAGTTTTAGCAATATTTTGGCTTTAATCCTATGTTGGTTTTTAATATTTTGGGGAACTCTTTGAGAAACAAAATTAAGCTGTGGACTTTCTCTCCAGGAATAAAAATGTACATACAATGGAAGTTTTCTTATAATTCGGGGAGTTCATGGACCAGCCCCTCCCAACAAAGCACACCTACAGCTCTCATGGGGCCTTATTTGCCTTTCAATGACAAGCGTCAAGTATTTGAAGAGAGCTTTCCCTTATCAGTTCCTCTCTCCTCTCTACCTCCCACTTAACTAATGCAAGTATTTCCTCTCATGTTCCCCCCCCCCCCAAATTGAATCTGTTATTTCCCTAATTGGGGATGTCCGGAATTTGGCTCTGGATTTGCTATGCTCCATGTCCAGTAGGATAGGCCATTGCATCCTCTTCATGCAGGCGATGTCATCCACCAGCACTTCTTCTGCAGTTCATGGTGGGCCACACAGAATGTGCTGTCAACTAAACTTTCAGGATGCTTCCTGACATGTTGATAGTGGCATCTCCTCCAAGCTCCACCTGTTGGGTATATAGGTACCACATAGCAAGGCCTAGTCAACTGTGCCCAAGGAGGAAGATTAGGAGTGGCCAGAATCTGGAATGAGAGTTCTCCACGGGAGTGGGGGAGGTTTTAGAAAGGATTTAGGAGAATATCTAGCACACTTTGGGGTTGGGGGATCAGGGAAAGCTTCCTAAAGGCAGTGATATCAATGCTGATTTGTAGAGGACAAGCAGGTGCTACCCAGGTGGTATGTGTGTGTGTCTGTGTGTTGTGGGTGGAGGGGAGGCAGTGTACACAGGACCAAAGGAAGAGTGAAGGCCGGGAGCCAAATTGGTGGTGAGGAGCATTTGGAGAGTCTGGGAGAACAGAGCATGAGTAAATGCAACAGAGGTAGAAAGGGACCAGGAGGGCCTTAGGCACCACTTGAAGAAATTTATACTTCACTCTGAAGGGTTTTAATCAGGGTGTGATCAAAGCAGATGTGAGTCTCCGAGCAGTGCCAGTGGAAGCCTGGAGCATTTGTCCGCTTATAGCAGCAGGCTCATCCCACCGATCAGGCAGGGCACCAGACTTTGTTCCTTGTGATTTGGGAGGCAGCGAGCACAGAGAACCACCAAGGTCCAGTCCTGCCCCGAGGGCCAGTTGGAAACTTCAGAAGTTGAGACTGGAGCACACAGAGCACCCTGTTTCTTAAACATCTGCTATCTCGTCTCTCACATGTGCCTCTTGTGCCCTCCAAAGAGTAAAGAACATTGGCTGGTTGAGACCCTTTTACTTTTCCTACCTATTAGGGGAGGAGCACTGGTGAGGCCCAGACTGACTAAAGGCCACATAAAAATGACTAGGAATAAGGGTACTGAAAGGGCGAGTCATCGCGGGGCCTACGTGGGCCGTGGGCCGGCCGCCGGGCCCCATGAGGCACAGCCTGACCACACTGCTGGCGGCCTCGGGCACCGACTCCCCAGCCCACAGCGGGAGCCCAGCGCAGGCCGCCACCGCCCCCGGACCGGACCCACGCGGCAGCAGCGGCGGCGGGGCGGGGCGTGTGCCCTCGCCCGAGGAGATGGAGGAGGAGGCGATCGCGGGCGCCCCCGGGGATGAGATGGAGGATGTGGACTTCCTGTCTGGGCTGGAACTGGTCGATCTGCTGGACCCCCGGCAACCGGACTGGCCCCTGGAGCCCGGGCTCAGCTCGCCCTGGGGCGGGGGGGGGGCGAGGACTGCGCCCTCCATCTTGCCCTGGGTCCTCCAGTTTTGGGCAGAGCCCTGTGCTCAGCGGGGGCTTCTTCCTGGAGGCCCAGGCCTTTGCTGGCCACGCCCAGGATTTCTCTGGACTAACCAATGACAATCAAGGGACGTGCGCGCCATAGAGATGACCACATCCTGTGTAACAAGACCCGACTCGCACCTGGCCAATGGCGGGGCCCACAGTCCCCTCCCCTGCCCTTACTATAAAACCCACAATCCCATCAGGCCTCGCTCTCTCGGCCACTGACTGGGCTTACCGTTGTTGCATCCGTGAGTGTGGTCGGGGAGCCAAACTAGTTCGAAATGAAGGACTCTTTGCTTTTGCATCGGACTCGCTGGCTCCCTGATGGGCTTTTTGGGAACCTTGAAATCTGGGCACAACAGGTACAAGTTGCTCTTTGCCATATCTCTCTGATTCCTATGCAGTGTCCAGCTCTCCTTCAGGCTTCTGAAATCCCTTCAGAAAGCCTGAAACTGGAACTCCTAGCAGAATCTCACAGTTCCAGGGCGAAGAGACCACACTGGGCCTCCTGCTGCCCTGGCCTGGCTGAGTGAGCTTGCGGCAGCTGAGTCTCTGCCTTCCTGATTATGTTCTCCGGGAAATGGCTGAATTGCTGAGTAAACGAACAGTACCGTGGGAGCAGAAGAAACAGGTGGGGCCTTCTCTTAAGAAAACTTCTCAATAAAATAGCAAGCTTTTAGTGTCTGTTTAAAGAGGGTTAGACTTGATGTGCAGAAAAGAAGATCCGTTTACATTTCCATGGGTGAGGTCCTAGGAGGCAGGATCTGTAGCCCGCAGCCTCCAGGCCTCTGGGCCTAACCTCCCTGGGAAAGCAGGCGGCAAGTTATTTCTCCCTGGAAATAACCTGTCTGTTTACCTCCACACCGTGACCTGGCCCCTCTGAGGGAACCTGTTCTCAGCACAGCATGTGCTCCTTAGTGTGAGAACTGCGGGGTGCTGGGTTCCGACGGCAGCCTCCCTGGTCTCAGCAATTCGCTGGGGTGACCTTCTGCTGACCCCTCCTCCTTGGAGCAAAATCCAGGCCAGGCAGCTGGCTGTTAATTCTCAGTAGTAATAGGACCCCTTCTAAAAGCTTATCAAAGTGCAGGGCACTGAGCGTGAGCTCTGGAAGTTAGCTTCCCTGAAAGGTACCCGGTGTCGGCTCCTGATCCCAATCTCCAGACGCTCTAAGGCCACCGGAAACTTTCCTAAGTCAGTTTGTGAGTCCTACATGACCCTACTGCATGGTTTTCAGAGGGCTCCTGTGCTGACTGTGCCACCAAGGTGGAAAACTCAGCCCTTCCTGGGGAAGGTTCCTGCCCTGCTACCATGGGCGAGCTTGGAGGGCATCCGGGATTTGCTCGGTTTGAGAGCCGGAGTAACACGGATCCTGGTGTGGAAAGCAGGAATCTAAAGCTGTCTGAGGAGGGACATAAAAGCCTGAGGGTTGCTATCTGTTCCTCAGGGCCGAAGTTAAGAAGAACAGGAGCTAAATTTTACACTGAGTCCAGTAACCTCTGAGCATTTCACACCACAAAGACCCTCCCTCAGGCAGCCCACCTCTCACTCCTGAAGAGGTGATTCTCCTTTGTCTCATACACCAACACGATTCGAAGCTTCTAGGAGATTCACTCACTAGTAAATATTCAGGGAACATTCATGGTGAGACATAGAATCATGAAATAGACACTTCTCATGTCTTTTAAGAAGTCTGATTGTAAGAGAGGAGAAACAGACGCTCAAGATTGGAAAGGATTCAAGGGCCGTGGAGGGCAGCCATCCCTGGGAGCTCAGGTCTCCTGGGTTGTCTTCTTTCTTAGCGGACAGATGTGGAGCCCAGAAGAACACTCCTGGGGCCTCCCTGTGCCTTACACTGAAGTGCCGAGTCCTCTTCTAGAGCAGCTCACCAAATGTGGTCCGTCCCTCCTGGCACTGTCTCCCGCGCCTTCAGCCGCTCCTCAGCTGTGGTCCATGCAATAATCTCGTTCTACTCTGGAGCCTCGTCTCCCCCATCCTGTTTGTGAGGCTGAGTCTTCAGGTCTAATGTCAGCATCTTGTTTTTTACGTATATGAACTTTATCTTTTTCTGGTCACACTGATATTTCATTCTAGATCAGGGGCCAAATCTGTTCTACCCTCTAATTTAGCACTGGCTACCTGGTAAGAATTGTTTTAACACTTGTAAATTATTTTTTTAAAATCAAAAGAAAATATTTTAATGATTCATGCCAATTATATAAAAGTACCTACATAATCCTCAAGTTTAGTTCTTGACCTGAAAAATTCGGCAATATTTACTGTGTGGCCATTTGCAGGAAAGTTTTGCCAAACTCCAGTCTAGATTTTTAAAAATCTCATTTTATTTTACTTTAAATTTTTAAAATAATTTTCACTTACTGTATTATATTAATTTTAGATGTAAAACATAGTGATTGGATATTTATATAACTTATGAAGTGATTAGCACGGTAAGTCTAGTACCCACCAGGTACCATTCATAGTTACTAAAATATAATTTATTATATTCCCTATGCTGTACTTGTTTTTGTAACTGCCAAATTGTACATCTTAAGCCTTTTTCCTTTTTGACCATCCCCCCAATTTTCCTCCCATCTGGCAACCATCAAAATGTTTTGTATCTATTAGTTTGTTTTTATTTTGTTAGCTTATTTTTTTATTCCACATATAAGTGAAATTATATAGTATTTGTCTGTCTGACTTAGTTCACTTCGTATACTCTCTAGGTCATCACATATGGCAAGATTTTATGGCTTAGTAATATTCCATTTTATATCTGTACTATTTCTTTTTTATCCATTTATCTAACAATAGACACATTTCTTCCATATTCTGAAGGTTATAAGTAAAGCTGCAATGAACACAGAGGTGTATGTGTCTCTTCAAATTAATGTTTCAAATTTTTTTTTTTTTTTTTTTTTTTTTTTTTTTTTATTGCTTAAAGTATTACAAAGGGTATTACAAATGTATCCATTTTATTCCCCCGCCCTAGACAGTCCCCTAGCCTCCCCTATCACCCAGTGTCTTATGTCCATTGGTTATGCTTATATGCATGCATACAAGTCCTTTAGTTGATCTCTTACCCCCCTACCTCCTGCCCCCCAACCCTCCCCGGCCTTCCCGCTGCAGCTCGACAATCTGTTTGAGGCAGCTCTGCCTCTGTATCTATTATTGTTCAAAAGTTTATAATGGTCTCTATTGTCCACGAATGAGTGAGATCATGTGGTATTTTTCCTTTATTGACTGGCTTATTTCACTTAGCATAATGCTCTCCAGTTCCATCCATGACGTTGCAAATGGTAAGAGTTCCTTCCTTTTTACAGCAGCATAGTATTCCATCGTGTAGATGTACCACAGTTTTCTAATCCATTCATCTACTGATGGGCACTTAGGCTGTTTCCAGATCTTAGCTATGGTGAATTGTGCTGCTATGAACATAGGGGTGCATATATCCTTTCTGATTGGTGTTTCTGGTTTCTTGGGATATATTCCTAGAAGTGGGATCACAGGGTCAAATGGGAGTTCCATTTTCAGTTTTTTAAGGAAACTCCATACTGTCTTCCATAGTGGCTGCACCAGTCTGCATTCCCACCAGCAGTGCACAAGTGTTCCTTTTTCTCCACATCCTCTCCAGCACTTGTCGTTTGTTGATTTGTTGATGATAGCCAGTCTGACAGGTGTGAGATGGTACCTCATTGCTGTTTTGATTTGCATCTCTCGGATGATTAGTGACTTTGAGCATGTTTTCATATGTCTCTTGGCTTTCTGGATGTCCTCTTTTGAAAGGTGTCTATTTAGGTCCTTTGCCCATTTTTTGATTGGATTGTTTATCTTTCTTTTGTTAAGTTGTATGAGTTCCCTATAAATTTTGGAGATTAGGCCCTTATCAGATATGTCATTGGCAAATATGTTTTCCCACACAGTGGGTTTTCTCGTTGTTTTGTTGATGGTTTCTTTTGCTGTGCAGAAGCTTTTTATTTTGATGTAGTCCCATTTGTTCATTTTTTCTTTAGTTTCAAGTGCCCTAGGAGCTGTATCAGTGAAGAAATTGCTTCGGCATATGTCTGAGATTTTCTTGCCTTTGGATTCTTCTAGAATTTTTATGGTATCCTGTCGTACATTTAAGTCCTTTATCCATTTTGAGTTTATTTTTGTGTATGGTGTAAGTTGGTGGTCTAGTTTCATTTTCTTGCATATATCTGTCCAATTTTCCCAACACCATTTATTGAAGAGACTATCTTGGCTCCATTGTATGTTCTTGCCTCCTTTGTCAAATATTAATTGAGCATATTGGTTCGGGCCGATTTCTGGGCTCTCTATTCTATTCCATTGATCTATATGCCTATTCTTGTGCCAGTACCAGGCAGTTTTGAGAACAGTGGCTTTGTAATACAACTTGATATCTGGTATTGAGATCCCACCTACTTTGTTCTTTTTCAGGATTGCTGCAGCTATTCGGGGTCTTTTTTTATTCCAGATGAATTTTTGGAAAGTTCGTTCTAGATCTCTGAAGTATGCTGTTGGTACTTTAATGGGAAGTGCGTTGAATTTATAGATTGTTTTGGGTAGTATGGACATTTTGATGATGTTGATTCTACCAATCCATGAACACGGTATGTTCTTCCATCTGTTTATGTCTTCCTCTATGTCTTTTTTCAACGTCCTGTAGTTTTCTGAGTAGAGGTCTTTTACCTCTTTAGTTAAGTTTATTCCTAGGTAGCTTAGTTTTTTCGGTGCAATGGTAAACGGGATTGTTTTTATAATCTCTCTTTCTGAAAGTTCACTATTGGTGTATAGAAATGCCTCAGATTTCTTGGGGTTAATTTTGTATCCTGCTACATTGCCAAATTCATGTATTAAGTCTAGTAGCTTTTTGATGGAATCTCTAGGGTTTTGTATGTATAATATCATGTCGTCTGCAAATAAGGACAGTTTTACTTCCTCTTTTCCAATTTGGATGCCTTTTATTTCTTCTTCTTGCCGAATTGCAATGGCTAACACTTCCAGTACTATGTTGAACAGGAGTGGTGAGAGGGGGCATCCCTGTCTTGTTCCTGTTCTTAGGGGAAATGGTGTTAGTTTTTGTCCGTTGAGAATGATGTTGGCTGTGGGCCTGTCATATATGGCTTTTATTATGTTGAGGTATGATCCTTCTACTCCCACCTTGCTGAGAGTTTTTATCAAAAATGGGTGTTGAATTTTGTCAAATGCTTTTTCTGCATCAATTGATATGACCATGTGGTTTTTTTCTTTCAATTTGTTTATGTGATGTATCACGTTTATTGATTTGCGGATATTGTACCATCCTTGCATCCCTGGGATAAATCCTACTTGGTCATGGTGTATGATCTTTCTGATGTACTGCTGGATCCGATTTGCTAAGATTTTGTTGAGGATTTTGGCATCTATGTTCATGAGGGATATTGGCCTGTAATTCTCTTTCATTGTGTTGTCTTTACCTGGTTTTGGTATTAGGGTGATGCTGGCTTCATAGAATGAGCTTGGAAGTGTTCCTTCCTCTTGAATTTTTTGTAGTAGTCTGAGGAGGATAGGTTTTAGTTCTTCCTTGAATGTTTGGTAAAACTCCCCTGTGAAGCCGTCTGGTCCTGGGCTTTTGTTTGATGGAAGCTTTTTGATGACTGCTTCAATTTCTTCCATAGTTATTGGCCTGTTGAGATTTTTAGATTCTTCCTGATTGAGTTTTGGAATGCTGTATTTTTCTAGGAATTTGTCCATTTCCTCCAGGTTGTCTAGTTTGTTGGAGTAAAGCTGTCCATAGTATTTTTTAACAATCATTTGTATTTCTGTGGGGTCTGTTGTTATTTCGCCTCTATCGTTTCTGATTTTATTTATTTGGGTCCTCTCTCTCTGCTTCTTGGTGAGTCTGGCTAGAGGTTTATCAATCTTGTTTATCCTTTCAAAGAACCAGCTCTTGGTTTCATTGATTTTCTGTATTGTTTTTTTGGTCTCTATGTCATTTATTTCTGCTCTAATCTTTATTATCTCCTTCCTTCTGCTCACTCTGGGGTTTTCTTGTTGCTCTCTTTCTAATTCTTTGAGTTGTAGAGTTAGATGATTTACTACCATTTTTTCTTGTTTTTTGAGATAGGCCTGTAGAGCTATAAACTTCCCTCTCAGGACTGCTTTCAATGTGTCCCATAGGTTTTGGATTGTTGTGTTTTCATTGTCATTAGTTTCCAGGATGTTTTTAATTTCTTCTTTGATCTCATTGGTAACCCAATCAATGTTTAATAGCATGCTATTCAGCTTCCAGGTGTTTGAGTATTTTGGGTTGTTTTTATTGTAGTTTATTTCTAATATTATGCCATCGTGGTCTGCGAAGACGCTTTTTATGATTTCAATCTTCTTGAATTTGGGGATACTTTGCTTGTGACCCAATATGTGGTCTATTTTTGAATATGTCCCATGAGCACCTGAGAAGAACGTATATTCTCTGGCTTTGGGGTGAAGTGTTCTGAAGATGTCTATTAAGTCCATCTGATCTAGTGAGTCATTTAGGATTGCTGTATCTTTGCTGATTGTTTGTCTATAGGACTTATCCAGTGCTGTCAATGGTGTATTAAAGTCCCCTACTATGATTGTATTGTTGTCGATCTCTCCTTTGATATTTTCCAGGAGTTTTTTTATGAATTTGGGTGCTCCTACATTGGGTGCATATATGTTTACCAGGGTTATATCTTCTTGTTGTATTGATCCCTTTAGTATTATGAAGTGGCCTTCCTTATCTCTTGTTAAGGCCTTCACTTTGAGGTCTATTTTGTCCGATATAAGTATTGCTACCCCAGCTTTCTTTTCCTTTCCATTTGCCTGAAAGATATTTTTCCATCCTTTCACTTTCAGTCTGTGTGAGTCCCTTCTAATGAGGTGGGTTTCTTGTAGACAGCAGATGTATGGGTCATGTTTTTTTATCCATTCAGCCACTCGATGTCTTTTGGTTGGAGCATTTAGTCCATTTACGTTTAAAGTTATTATTGAAAGGTACTTGTTTGTAGCCATTTCTTTTTTTGTGTGGCTGTTTTCTTTCTGAGCTTTTTATTTCTTATTTTTATATCAGTCCCTTTAGCATTCCTTGCAATGCTGGCTTGGTGGTGACAAACTCCCTTAGCCTTTTTTTGTCTGTGAAGCTTCTTATTTCCCCTTCAAGTTTGAATGATAGCCTTGCTGGATAGAGTATTCTTGGATTCAGTCCTTTGCTTTGCATCACTTTGTAAATTTCAGTCCATTCTTTTCTTGCCTGATGTGTTTCTGTTGAGAAGTCATTTGACAATCTAATGGGAGATCCCTTGTATGTAACTTTCCGTCTCTCTCTTGCAGCCTGTAAGATTCTCTCTTTGTCCTGAACATTTGCCATGGTGATTATGATGTGTCTTGGTGTGGGTCTTTTCGGGTTCACCTTGTTTGGGACTCTCTGGGCTTGTGTGACTTTTTTCTTCCCCACCTCAGGAAAGTTTTCTGATATTATTTCTTCGAGTAGGTTTTCTAATCCTTGTTCATCCTTCTGTTGTTCTGGTACTCCTATTATTCGTATGTTGTTTCGTTTCATGTTGTCCCAAAGCTCCCTTAGGCTCTCCTCCTGTCTTTTAATTTTTTTCTCCAATTGTAGTACATTTTGGGTGTGTTTTGCTTCCTTGTCTTCTAATTCACTTATTCGGTCCTCTGCTTCTCCTAGTCTACTGTTGATACTTTCAATGGAGTTTTTCATTGCAGCTATATCACTCTTCATTTCTTCTTGGGTCTTACTTAGGTTGTTGATTTTTTCATCTGTTTCTTCTAGCTTCTTCCATATGTTATCGATTTTTTCATCTGTTTCTTCTAGCTTCTTCCATATGTTATCGATTTTTTCATCTGTTTCTTCTTGCTTCTTGCAGAGGTTGTCGATTTTTTCCTCCATCCGGTTTATGCACTCTAGGATCCTTATTCTGAATTCTTTATCTGTCATGTTGCATGCCTCTGTATTACTTAGCTGCTTTTCTGGAGAGTCCCCCTTCTCTTTCCTTTGGGGGTTTCTTTGTCTACCCATGTTTGATCTCACTGACATATCTAGACGTTGAGTTGTTCAGTGGTTGCTCCCTTGGTGGCAGTGACTCCTTGGTCTGTGGTTGCTCTTCGGGCGGTTGCGGTAGCAGCTGCTCTTCAGTTGGCAGCAGCTCCTCTGGTGGGTGCTGTTCACAGCTGTGGTGGCTCTTCCGGCTGGTGGGGCGAGGTTTCACGTACAGCTGCTGCTCCTCAGCAGAGGATGAGGTGCTCAGGAGGTTGCTGTTGCTTGGATCTGCTGCGTTGATTTAAAGGCACAAAATACAACACAACAAGGCACCACGTACCAGGCACTATACACAAATATATTCACAATATTAATAACCCCAATTAAAGGTGACCACCTGAATTAAGAGAATTAGGGGATAAGGAAGAAGGAAGAGAAAAAGATAAAAGAGAAAAAGGAAAAGAAAAGTAGGGACCAAAAAAAGGGAGTGCAAAAATGAAATTGGGAAAAAGGAAGGGGGAAAATAAAAGCGAGAAAAGAAAAGAAAAAAAAAAAAGAGCGAAAAGAGAGAATGAAGTGGAAGAGGGAAGAGACTTTTTATATGAGGAGAATACTCCTATAGAACAGCCATTAATCCCAACAAATTCCAGCAACAGCTCCCTGGATATGAATGCAAACTAGACACAACCAATAATATAACGATGAAAATAGAATGGTGAACACTAATCCCAAAATAAAATAAAGAAAAAATAAAATGGCACTTTAAAAAATGGTAAAATGGTAGCAGTAATAATACTGGTTAAAAATAAGAAGGTAGTAATTAAAAGGGTAAAATCAGGTGATGGAAAAAGAAGAAAAGAAAGAAAAAAACAAAAAGAAAAAAAAAGAACAGAAAAAAAAGAATGAAAAAAAAAATTGGTTTCTTAGTTAAAAAGTGAAAAAAGAAAAAAAAATTGCAGTAGTGAAGGTCCTTCGTTTCTTCTATTCTTCAGTGTGGCTCGCCTTAGACCTTCCAGGTATTCAGGAGAGTGTTGAGTTTCCCTGCGATATACTGTTCCTCTGTGTTGTAAACCACAGTCCTTATTTTAAAGCATGCCGCATTTATTTCCCAGACTGCCTTATTTTGTGTTTAGCAAAGAGTCAGTTTGTGGGTCAGCCTCTGGGTGGCAGTGTTCTGGGGTTGGCCTCTGAGGCTATAGGGCCTCTCTGTCCAGTGGAAGTTCACTGCCCAGAGCTGACTGAGTAATAGTTAGTTACCGGCGCTATGTTGTTGCTGGGATTGAAAATCCCTCTATAGGCCAGACCCTGTTAACTCCCAGGGACTGATCAGGTTATCTTAATCCTTGATCTCGTACAGGGTGGAATCTGGGTGTGGCTGTGCTCCTTGCCTGGGGGCTGGGGGGAGGAGACTCCCTCTCAGGAGCGGGTGGCTGCCCCAGTCCCAGGCTCTGGGGTGTCTCAGCACTCAATTCACTACCACCTCTCCCAGCTCCCCCTCTTTCCCCAGTCTCTCCCCAGATTCCACTCCCCAGCACACTCTCCCTCTCTTCAGCACAGGTGAGTGTCTGTATCCGAAATGTCCCATGAACAGGATTCAGTGAAAACAAACAAACAAATTCCGGCCGCGGAAACGGGGAAGGCTTGGTTTCTGTAAGCTTCTTCTCTTACCGGGACTGCATGGTCAGGTCAGCTCTTCAGGCTGCCCCCTTTAGGCTCAGTCCTCCGTGATCACAGAACCCAGCTCTCAATTTCCCTGGCGGCGCCAGGAATCCCGCGGTTCTCCTTTCCCCCCGTCAGGGGCTGTGCCTGTCCGAAGGGACGCGGCTGTCTGCCACGCGGTCTCCCTCCGACTCTCTGGGCTCAGAGGTCTGGCAAACTTTCCTGCCCAAATCCCTGGTTTTTTTTTTTTTACCTTACCAGGGGAGTTCTGCTCTTCCCGGCTGTAAACCCTCTCACCAGCTGAGCAATTTCGCCAATTCGGTGTGAGTGTTACTAGCTTCAGCTGCTCGTTCCATTTGCTCCAGGACACGACCTGGGACACGTCTGCCTATATCGCCGCCATCTTCTACATACGTCAATGTTTCAAATTTCTTTGACTAAATACCAAAAAGTGGGGTTGCTGGATCATATGGTAGTTCTATTTTTAATTTTTTGAGGAAACTTCGTGCTATTTTCCAAAGTGGCTGCACCAATTTACAATCCCACAGTGCATGAGGGTTCTCTTTTCTCCACATCTTTGCCAACACTTGTTGTTTGTTGATTTATTGATGACAGTCTGTCTGATAGGTGTGAGGTGATATCTCATTGTGGTTTGAATTTGCATTTCCCTGACCATTAGTGATGTTGAGCATCTTTTCATTGGCCATCTGTATGTCCTTTTTGGAGAAATGTCTATTCAAGTCTTCTGCTCATTTTTTGAACAAATTTTTTTTTGTAATAATTTATATGAGGTTCTTATATTGTTTAAATATTAACCCCTGGTTGGATGCATCATAAGCAAATATCTTCTCTCATTCAGTAGGTTGTCTTTTAATTTTGTTGGTGTTTTCCTTCGCTGTGCAAACATTCTTTAATTGGTGTAGTTCCACATTTTTTTTAAATATATATTTTATTGATTTTTTACAGAGAGGAAGGGAGAGAGATAGAGAGTTAGAAACATCGATGAGAGAGAAACATCGATCAGCTGCCTCCTGCACATCTCCTACTGGGGATGTGCCCGCAACCCAGGTACATGCCCTTGACCGGAATCGAACCTGGGACCCCTCAGTCCGCAAGCCGACGCTCTATCCACTGAGCCAAACCGGTTTCGGCGTAGTTCCACATTTTTATTTTTCCTTTGGTTTCCCTTGTCTCAGGAGACATATCCAAAAATATACTAGTAAGAGTGATGTCAGCGTTTACTGTCTATGCTTTCTGCTAGATTTTTATTGTTTTGAGTCTTACATTTCTCTTTAATCTATTTTGACTTTATTCTGTATATGGTATAAAAAAAGTAGTCCAGTTTCATTCTTTTGCATGCATCTGCCAAGTTTTCCCAGCCCATTTATTGAAGAGACTGCCTTTTTCTTGTTGTATAGTCTTGTCTCCTTTGTGACTGATTAATTGACAATATAGATCTGGATTATTTCTGGTATGCAGTATTTTCTTAAAATCTTTTGTATTTCTGTGGTGTCAGTTGTCACTTCTTTTCCATTTCCGAACTTCTCTTTCTTTTTCTTCTTGATAAATCTGGCTAATGATGTATCAATCTTGTTGATCTTTTCAAAGATCCAGCCATTGGTTTTATTGATCTTTTATATTATTTTTTAATACTCTATTTTATTTATTTCTGCTTTGATCTTTATTACTCTCTTCCTTCTACTCACTTTGGGCTTTCTTTGTTCTTTTTCTCCTTTAGGAGTAAGATTAGATTGTTTACTTGAGATTTTCCTTTTTTCTTGACATAGGCCTGTATTGCTCCAAATTTCACTCTTAGAAATGCTTGGGCTGTATCCCTTACATTTTGAGTTGTTGTGTTTTCATTTTCATTTGTCTCAAGGTATCTTATGATTTTTTTTCCTTGATCTTGTTGTTCAGTAGCATATTATTTAGCCTCCATGTGTTTGAGTGTTTTTTATCTTTTTCTTATAATTGATTTCGAGTTTCATACTATTGTGATCAATTATACTTGATATGATTACACTCTTCTTAAATGTATTGAGACTTGTTTTGTGCCCTACCATGTGGTCTATCCTGAAAAATGTTCCATGTGCTCTTAAGAAGAATGTGTGCATGTTCTGCTGCTTTTGGGTAAAATGTTCTAAAAATATCAATTAATCCCACCTTATTTGTGTTATTTAAGGTGGCTTTTTCCTTGTTGATTATCTATCTGGATGATATATTCATTGATGTCAATTAGATTTTAAACTACCTTACTATTACTACATTACTGGCAATCTCCTCCTTTATGTCTTTCAATATTTGTTTTATATACAGGGTGTCCCTAAAAATGTATACACACTTTAAAAGCTGATAGCTCAATTGATATTTCTTTCTTTTCATATTTAACCCACTAGAATATATAACTATTCGAAGTGTGTATACATTTTTTTCAGAACCTATATTTAGGTTCTCCTATGTTGGGTGCATAAATGTTGTCACTGGTTATATCCTCTTGCTGGATTAGTCTTTTCGTCATTATGAAATATCCTTCTTTGTCTCTTCTTATAGCCTTTGATTTAAAGTCTATTCTGTCTGATATAAGTATTAGTACCCTGGCTTTTTTAGGGGGTTTTGTTTACATAAAATTGTTTCACCTCTTTACATTCAATCTGTAGGTGTGTTTTTCAATTTGAAATGGGGTTCTTGTAAGCAGTATATGTATGGGTATTATTTTCTTATCCATTCAACCACCTGTATCTTTTGACTGAGCATTTAACACATTAATATTTTAAAAAAATAGTGATAAGTATGTAGTTATTGCTATTTCGTTATTCATGCTTTATTTTTTCTTGTTATTTTTAAAAGATGTCCCTATAACATTTCTTACAATACTGTTATGGTGGTACTAACTCCTTTAGCTCTAAGTCCATCAATACTGTTGCAAAAGTTAAGAGTTCTTTTCTACAGATATTTAGTATCCCATCGTGTAAATCTACCATGGCTTTTTAATTTACTCATCTGTTGATGGTTACTTGGGCTATTTCCAGATCTTGGCTATTATAAATAATGCTGCTATGAACATCGGGGTGCACATATTCTTTCTGATTGGTGTTTTGGGATTCTTAGGATAATATGCCCAGAAGTGAGATTACTGGCAGTTCCATTTTTATTATTTGAGCAAACTCCCTGTTGTTTTTCACAATGACTGCTCCAGTCTGTGTTCCCACCAATAGTGCAATAGGATTCCAATTTTTCCACATACACCCCAGCACTTGTTTGTTGATTTATTGACAGTAGCCATTCTGGCAGGATGTGAGAGGATACCTCATCGTAGTTTTAATTTGCATCTCTCTGATGATTAGTTTTGTTGAGTATTTTTTCATATATCTATCAGCCATTTGTATGTCCTTTATGGAAAAGTGTCTATTTAGGTCCTTTGTTCATGTTTTAATTGTATTGTTTGTCTTCCTGGTGTCGAGTTGTATAAGTTCTTTATATATTTTGGAAAGTAGCTTATTTTTAGATATATCATTGGTGAGTAAGCTCTCCCATACAGTGGGCTCCCTTTTCATTTTGTTGATGGTTTCTTTTGCTGTGCAGAAGCTTTTCCATTTGATGTAGTCCCACTTATTTATTTTTCCTTTGTTTCCCTTGCCCTAGGAGATATATTGGCAAAAATATTGCTATAAGAGATGTCTGAGATTTTATTGCCTATATTTTCTTCTAGAATTTTTATGGTTTTGTGACTTACCTTTAAGTTTATTCTTGTGTATGGAGTAATTTGGTGGTCTAGTTTCATTTTGTTGCCTGTACATGTCTAATTTTTCTAACGACATTTATTTAATGGACTGTTTTTGGTACCATATATGCTCTTTATTCCTTTGTCAAATATTAATTGACCATGAGAGTGTGGGTTGATTTCTGGGCTCTCTGTTCTGTTCCATTGATCTATATGCCTGTTCTTATGCCAGTACAAGGCTGTTGTGATTACAGTGGCCTTGTAGTATAGTTTTAATATCCAATATTGGGATCCCTCCAACTTTGTTCTTCTTCCTCAAGACTTCTGAGACTATTTCAAGGTGATTTTTCATTCCATATAAATATTTGGAATATTTGTTGTAGATCTGTGAAATATACCATTGTTATTTTAATAAGAATTGCATTTAATCTATAGGTTGCTTTGGGTAGTATGGACATTTTAATAAGGTTAATTCTTCCAATCCATGAACATGGCATATGCTTCCACTTATTTGTATATTGCCAAACAAATTTCATCTACGTCCTATAGTTTTCCTAGTAGGGTAATGCAACATCACACTAGAATTAAATTTAAGATCTGATTAGTGACCTAGTTAATGTCTTAGTGTACCTAACAGTCTGCAGTGCTGGCCAAAACATCACAAATTGGTGTACCAGATGTCCAAAATTATTCTTTTACCATATCACTAGAGTTTGGAAAGAATAAGTTGCCTCTGCCCCTGGTTGTTTAACCAGACTAGTTTTTCAGCCATGCTATCTCACAAAAGAAGTATTTTATACAGGAAGGCTAAAGGCAAGAGAGTAGGTTCTCACTGGCTTTCTCTCTGCTCTAACTAGGCAATGAAGTGAAAATGCTGCTTACTGATCATGTACCTCCCCCCACTTCTAGATGACACCATGACAGAAGCCAGAGGTAAAAAGAAGTGTATCCAACACATCCCAACATACTCTAATGCAATTACTACTACTACTACTACTACTACTACTACTACTACTACTACTACTACCTTGTTAGAAGATGGAAAAAAAATCAGGACAAATGCAAAATCAAAGGGATTCCAAGATAATAGGCATAAACCAGGACGCTTTGAGGCTAATCAAAAAGTTTGGTCCCCTATATGGAAAGATGAACAGCACCCCCAGAGAAGAATGCAGTGAAGGCAATATATGCAGGGAAACAGCTTCAGATACAGCTGGTGCAGGCCCAGCTCTCACGTCAGGCAGCTATTCCCAAGCCTGTTTCCAATGAGACCAATAAATCTTCTCCCTCAGACACAACTATAGGTTTAGGCATTTCCAGGCACTGCTCAGCTGGGAAGATTAGGCAAGGCTTGGGTGTTTTTTATCATGTCCTTTCCTGGGTTGACTTCTTGCTTTTTTTCAGTGGTAGCAGCTCAGAAAAAAAGTTCTGTCATGTACATTTGCTTTTATCTTTTAATTATAGTTTCTGGTTTGGCAGCCACAGGCATAAAGCTAAAGCCTTCTTTCTGCTGTCAGAAGTTCTCTTGCTTAGAGGAGACAAAGCCTACCAGGCCACCGTGTCTGGAGTCTGCTCACGCCAAGCAAATTAGGGTAATGCCTGCCCGATGTAATATAAAAGGCCCATCTAAAGTCTCCAATAGTCTACAACCACCGCTGAACTTTGCCCTTACCATTGACTTTTTAAAATGTAGACAGCCTCTGGAAATATAAAAGAATCCCTCATTTTCACATTTCAGTGAGTTATTATATTAGTCACCTTGTCATCACACAGAGAAATCTGGATTAAGCATAGTGCTTACAGGTCAAAAGGGCAAAGGTAGGGCAAAAGAGCCAACAGGTGTACTTGTTTGTGAGGTGGGCGAGCACTGGAAAGAGCCATGCACCTGAGACGATTTTCCTGCTGTATAACTCTGTCAGGAGCAGCTCTCCTGGGGGAATCTAGCTGACTGAGCATTTATTAATTTTTGTTCTTTGAAATTTGGTCTTATAAACACTTTAGTTGAACTTACTTGACAGTGTCCATATCTGTTTTCCCTGTGTTTGGTCTGGACTTAGAAGCAACAGTAGAAAGACTGAAGTGTTTGAGAAATGACTTTCATTCCGGCCTTTCTGGAAATACTTAATGTCTAAAATATTTGGATCGTTAGCATTGACAACTTTAAGGGGGCTGAAAAGAGTAATCGGTCTTTCTCTCACCTTCTCCCAGAACCAAACTGTACATGAAGCTAAATTGGGGTACATTCGCCCTGCATTGCCAGCGGAAGACTAGCTGGAGAGGAGACTTTTAAACCAGGAGGGGCAGAAACCACCTTGAGCCTGGTAGGAAAGGCAGGGTCGCAAGAGGGGCTGGTTCCACTCCCACAGGCAGCAGGCAGAGGGTTGGAAGGAATATATCAGCTGCAGGGGGTAACCCTGAGAGGAGTGAGGGCTGGACCCCAGGCTGGAGCACCAGAGCCAGGAACAACAGCCTACATAGGATCCAGCCATGAAAGGTGGTGGGGCATTTATCTGCCAGGAGAGATGGAGCCTGCCAGAGACAAAACCACTTGTTTTGAGATCAAAAAACAAACAAAAGAAATCAAGAACACAAAATTTTCATCCAGAGCCACTTACCCAGGGCCTCAGCAGAGGGAGGTTGGTGCAGATTAGAGTCACCTGAGGAAGGTCTGGGGTGGGAGAGGTTGGGGAGAGATGTGGAAGAGCAGCTGCCATGATACCTGCACTCAGTCATCCCCCTCAAAACAAAGGTTATAAAAGAGACAAAGAAGGTCACTATATAATACCAGAAGGATCGATCCAACAAGAGGACATAACCCTTATAAAAATATATGCATCCAGTATAGGAGCACTTAAATATATTTTTAAAGTAACTCTTGGTGTATTATAAGGGAGAGATTGGCAGCAAAACAGTCATAGTAGGGGATTTTTAACACCCCACTATTATCTGTGGATAGATCTGCCAGACAAAACAAAACAAAACAAAAAAACAGAAAGGACACAGCGACCTTAAACAACATACTAAATTAGAAAGATTTAACTGTTATTTACAGAACATTTCATGCCAAAAGAGCTGAATATACATTCTTTTCAAGAGCACATGGAACGGTCTCAAAGATACACCACATGTTAGGACACAAAAAAAGGCTTAAAGAATTAAAAAAAGATTGATATCATGCCAAGCATCTCCTCAGATAACAATGGCATGCAACTAGAAATCAGCACCTGGAGGCTTAATAGCATGTTATTAAACAATGAATGGGTTACTAATGAGATCAAGAATGAAATCAAAATTTACCTGGGAATAAATAAAAATGAGCACACAACCCCCCAAATCTGTGGGACACAGAAACCCTGTTCTGAGGAAGAAGTTCATAGCATTATAGGCCTTGCTCAAGAAGCAAGAAAAATCTCAAATAAACAGTCTAACTATACACCTAAAAGAAATAGAAAGAGAACAACAAAAAAGCCCAGAGTATGCAAATGGAAGGGAATAATAAAGATCAGAGTGGAAGCAAATGACATAATCTAAAAAAACAATTTTAAAAAGATGAAACCAAGAGTTGGTTCCTTGAAAAGATAAATAAGATTGATGAAAGACTCACCAAGAAACAAAGAGAGTGGACCCATATAAATAAAATGAGATTGAAAGAGGCAAAGTAACAACTAATATCACAGAAATACAAAGGATTATAAGAAAATCCATGACAACTATATGCCAACAAATTGGACAACCTGGGAGATTGGACAAATTTCTAGAAACATACAATCTTCCAAAATGGAATTAGGAAGAATCAGTAAACCTAAATAGACTGATAACAACTAATGAAATTGAAGCAGTAATAAAATAAATAAATTTTAAAAAAATAAAACCTCCCAGCAAACAAAAGTCCTGGACCAGATGGCTTCACTGGTAAATTTTCACAAACATTCAAATATGTTTATTAAACAAACATCTCCTGAAACCATTTCAAAACATTCAATAGGGAGGAAAGATTTCCAAACTCTTTTTACGAGGCCAGAATTATCCTAATTCCAAAACCAGATAAAGACACTACAAGTAAAGAAAACTTATGGATCAAAATCTCTGATGAACATAGATATTAAAATCCTAAACAAAAATATTAGCAAACCAGCAATATATTAAACAGATCATACACCATGACTTAATGCGATTTATTCTGGGGATACAGGCTGGTACAATATCCACAAATCAATAAATGTGATACATCATATAAACAAAATGAAAGATAAAAAATCATATGACCATATCCCTGGGTGCAGAAAAAGCTTTTTATAAAATCCAGCACCCATTTATGATAAAACTCTCTACAAGGTGGACTAGAGGGTCACACCTAATTAATAAAGGTCATATACAAAAAACTTAAGGCCAGAAACATACTCAATGGGCAAAAATGAAAACCATTTCCTTTAAGATTAGGAAAAAGACAGAGATGTCGCTTTTACCACTCTTATTCAACATGGTACTCTATGTCATAGCCACAGTGATCAGACAAGAAGAAATAAAAGTCATTAAAACTGGACAGGAGGAAGTAAGCTGTCATTATTCGCAGATGACATAATGTTGTACATAGCAAACCCTAAAGACTCCAACAAAAAACAACCAGATCTAATAAATGAATTTGGCAAAGTAGCAAGATACAAAATTAATATCAGGAAATCAGTGGAATGTTTATACACCAATAAGAAACTCTCAGAAAGAGAAACTAAGAAAACAATCATACTCACTATTGCAACAAGAAAAATAAAGTACCTAGGAATAAGCTTAACCAAGGAGGTAAAAGACCTGTACCAAAAAAAGTTATAGAGCATTGAAGAAAGAGAGGAAAATACAAACAAATGAAAGTATATATTTTTTTCATGAATTGAAAGAATTAACATCATTAATATGTCCTTACTACATAAAGCAATCTATAGACTCAAAAATTCCTATTAAAATAACAATGGCATATTTCACAGATCTAGAACTAATATTTCAAAAACTTACATGGAACTTAAAAAACCCCAAATAGCCTCAGCAATCTTGAAAAAAAAAGAAGTTGGAGGAATCTCAATACCAGATATCAAACTAAACTATAAAGCCTTGGTAATCAAAACAGCCTGTTACTGAGACAAGAAAAGGCATAGAGATCAATGGAATAGAAGAGAGACCCCAGAAATTGACTCACACCATTATGGTCAATTAATATTTGACAGAGGAGGTAAGATCATACAATGGAGTAAAGACAATCTCTTCAATAAATAGTGATGGGAAAACTGAACAGGTACATACAAAAAATAAAACTAGACCGCCAGCTTTCACCATAAATAAGAATAAACTCAAAATGGATAAAAGACTTAAATGTAAGTCATGAAACAAAAAACCCTAGAAGAAAACATAGGCAGTAAAATCTCCGAAATCACTTGTAGCAATATGTTTGTGGATACATTTCCTAGGGCAAGGGAGACGAAGCAGAAAATAAACAAATGGGACTACATCAAAATAAAATCCTTCTGCACAGCAAAAAAACTATCAACAGAATGAAAAGGGAACCCATATTCACCAATAATACACCAGATAAGGGGTTAATTTCCAAAATATATAAGGAACTTACAAAACTCAACAACAGGAAAACAATCCAATTTAAAATGGGCAAAGGTCACTTAGACACTTCTCTAAAGAGGACATACCGATGGCCAATAGGCATATGAAAAATTGCTCAAAGGTCACTATTCATCAGGGAGATACAAATTAAAACTACAATAAGGTATTACCTCACACCTGTCAGAATAACTACTATTTATAAATCAACAAACAACAAGTGCTAGAGAGGATGTTGGAAAAAAGAGAGCCCTATTGCCCTGCTGGTGGGAATGAAGATTGATGCAGCCACTGTGGAAAACAGTATGGATTTTCCTTAAAAAAATAAAAATGGAACTTTCTTTTGACCCAGCATACCCAGTTCTGGGAACATAGCCTAAGAATCTGAAACATTAATCAGAAAGAATATATGTACCTCTATGTTCATAGCAGCTTTATTTGCAATAGCAAAGATCAGTCCCCATTAGTAGATGGTGGTGGGGCGGGGTTTGTGGTACATTTACACATGGAATGCTATGCAACTGTGAAAAAGAAGGAAATCTTCCCCCTTGATGACAGCATGGATGGACCTGGAGATTATTTTGCTAACCTAAATGAGCCAGTCAGAGAAAGACAAATACCATATGATCTTACTAACATGTGGAATTTAATGAACAAAATAAACTGAGGAACAAAATAGAACCACAGGCATGGATATACGGACCAGATTTAAAATGTCAGAGTGTAGGGAGTACGGGGGACTGGATAAAGGAAGGTAAAGGGATTAGCTAAAAAACGTATTTGCATAGCCTATGTCTCTGGATCTATTTCTTTATCTCAGGACAAATTTATGAGTTTCTTCAGTCAACTGTCATTAAATGTTACTCAAATATGTATTTCTTTGCTCTTTGTTTTTCCTGGCATTCCAAACTTTTACCTGGAAATTGCTTTCCTTTGGTCTTAAAAACATACTTTAGAATTTTCTTTAGTGAGTTCTGGGGGCAGCAAAATCTATCAATTCTTGTTCCTATAAAAATAATTAATATCATTTTTGGAAAAATATTTTTCTTGGGCTCCTAGATGTAAGAGTTTTGAGTTTTGTTTGCTTGCTTGCTCGCTCATTTTCTAGTACTATAAAATTACACTTCAGTGTTCCTAGTTTCCATCATGGCTTTTAAGAAGTCTGCTTCCAGTCTAACATAATTTGAAGGCTAATTATCTCTTATCTCTTGCTTCCTTTAGTGTCTCTGCTTTGTCACTGATGCTTTCCTGTGTTACTATGATGTATCTTATTGTGTGATTGTTTTAACATGATTTAAAAAATATTTCAGCCAGCTCTTTGGTTTGTTTTCAGTGGGTTGATCTAGGTACCTAGCCTGACATACACTAAAACCAGAATATATTTTTTTCAATCAAGCCTTATAAAACGTAAGACAGTAACAGTTTTCAGGGGATTTTTAGGTTTTTGTTTTGTTTTGTTTTAGATGCCATGGATTTAATGCTCTGAAATGAGTATAGGACGGAGAAACAGGAAGACTCTATATATTAGCAAGTGCAAATATCAGACCTTAATTTTCTTCCAGGGTTAAATGGGTTGATCATATCTTCACCAAAGGGTTACCTGAGGGCAGCAATTTTACATAAGTGAAAGCACATTGTGAACATTATTCTTCAGTCTGTGTTTTCTTACTGTTGACCTAGACAAATAGTCTAAAAGTATCATGTCCAAAGACACATTATAATAATTTTTCATTCAAATCAAATAAGCTTCCTTTGAGTCGAAGAGTAAGTTAAAAATGAGAGAACATAGTGCTTTTAGTGGAAATGGCCTCACTCTCAATATAGGCTTTTAATTTTTCCAGTTTTTAGCGAGAAATAATTTTTCAGAATTCACAGAGTTATCCTTTTATGCCTTACCCATTAAATGAGCTATAAGCTACAGCAATGTGATCACTCTAAAAAGCCATAACAAAGCTATATACTGTGCATTCATGAGGGATGAAGGAGAGTGCCGGGGTCTAGCCCCAGCGGGTCCAGGGGTCCCCAAAGGTGTGGACGGAGTCGGCGAAGAAGGAATGTCACGGAGACAGCGTTCAGTTGATCAGCAGCCTAGCCAGGATCTCCAGCCCGGATCTCCAGAGAGGTTCTGCTTCGGATCTCCAGCAAGGTTCTGTAGCCATGTTCCCTCGCTAGGTTCTCCAGCCAGGTTCTGTCCAGGCTCTCCAGTCAGGTTCAGTGTCCAGGTTCCAGTCAGGTTCTCCTGCCAATCTCTGTAGTCAGGTTCAGTCCAGGATCCCTTGCCATGTTCTCCCGCTAGGCTCTGTCTCTAGGCTCCGAGGCCAGTCCCGGTCCAGGATCCTCTGGCATGCTCTCGCCAGCGAAGTTCTTCTGTCTCTAGGCTCCGTGTAGGTTCTGTCTTCTTGATTCTGTTCTAAGTTCTCAGTGTTTCTGTCTTGTTACAACTGTATTTATACCAGTTGATTCAATCCTATCAATCTCTATTACAAAGGTTAGGGCGTTTCTTATCTCCATTCCAGGGAGAAAAGATTATGTAGTTTAAGCATGATTGTTCGTAGTTAAAGGGATTAATTACCCGCCTGGCACTTAGTTGAGGGGTTTTATTCCCTCCCTAACTTCAGGGGAAAATCCCTACCTGGGGAAAACAACCTTTCTCAGAGACCTTGGTTAAAACACATAGTGCCAAGAAGGTGAGCAAACATATTAAGAACAGTATGCCATATATGCCAGGTCCCTTGAAACAGCAAGCATGGACCGGCTCCCGGCAGGAGAGGGGAGATGGAGTACGTGTGGGGTTGGAGGCCCAACCTCTCATTAAAGGTCTGTTTTCTAATGCCCACAGCCCCTTAAAGAATTATCTCATCTGGGTCTACTTTATTTCCCTGGAATCACTGACCATCCACACCCAGAAGATTAAAAGGCAAAACAGCTGTCTGACGGGCCTCTTCTATGTTCTGATAATTAGGGAAGCGTTGATTGAGGTGTGTTTCTCTCCCAGGACCCCCAAGTACCTCTGTGCCATTCCACTGTGATATCAACCAGGAATATCAAGACAATATTCAAAGGTTCTTCAGTTTAGTGGAATCCGCTACTACATAGGACAAGGCAAAAGGCTGTCTGTGTAGCTAATTGTTTGCTTTTCCCCCCATGTCCACGGATGAATTCTAGAGAGATTTAGAATGTACCTTCTGTTTCTGGCCCAGTGCTCAAGTTGCTCAGGAAACACAAATCCATGAACTAATGGGATTCACAATCTTACCCAGAAAAATAAAGACAGAATTTTTCTAATAAAGAAAGGCAGATGTTAACCATCTTGATTCATTTTCCAATGTGCTTAGAATAATTCAACAAGCTTCAAATGGAGGAGCAGAGGGCAAGCCCTGGTTTCCTTACATCCTTCAGAGTCACATTAAATCTATGTTGTTTTCTGACAGATTAGAAGCAGACTACCAAACCAATTTAGCAGTTTTGAGATGCAACTTTCTGCATTGAATATAAAGTTCTCCGGTTTTGTGAATCAGGAAGAGTTGTTATTTATGCAAAACACCCTTTTATTCAAAATCTTAGGTGGTCAGGGAGGCTGGCTTAGATGCTGGTCCTTCTACACTCCTTAGACCAGTGACGGCGAACCTTTTGAGCTCGGTGTGTCAGCATTTTGAAAAACCCTAACTTAACTCTGGTGCCGTGTCACGTATAGACATTTTTTGAACTTTGCAACCATAGTAAAACAAAGACTTATATTTTTGATATTTATTTTATATATTTAAATGCCATTTAACAAAGAAAAATCAACCAAAAAAATGAGTTCGTGTGTCATAGGCTCGCCCTCACTGCCTTATACACTATTTTTTTAGTCACTATGTGTCAAGTGATATCAAGGTGAATAAAACTCAAGTGATGTTAAGAGAAACATTTATAATTTTTATCCATAAAACTGTATATTTCTCAAAGAGAAAAGTCAGCACTGCATGAATAAGAAGACTCTTGAGTCGAAGGAATGGTGCCTAACCCTGTTTGAGAAGTTTGCTCTCACCTCAAGTAAAATGAAACTAGAAAATATTAAGCCCTAATGAAGATCAACTGATGAACAAATTGCTTCAGTGCACACGGAGAGGCTCAAATATTTTGACTTGACCGTTGTTCACTGAAGTCTTTCACTGAACCTGACCACAGCTGTCCTGGAGGCCTGATGTGAGCTATAAAAGTCAGTGAATTTAATCCACTACGCAACCTCCCTGGCTTTTCAGACAGGCTGAAGCCCACAGCGCCTGCATGTGTGAGCCTCACACAGCCCTGGCTGCTGTGTGCAGATGCCTATTATCCTCATGTGGTTTGGCAGTGGCTCAGATTGCCTCCAAGCTTGTGCACAATGACTCCATTTAGAACTTTCTGCTCCTGTTGCAGTGACGGAACCTCGCAAAGGCACTTGATACTGCGGTTCCTGAAAGCACTGGATGAAGTCAAATACCTTCCCCCTTTTATCACTGCGAAGCTGCCCAAGCCCCATGCGTTGTGCCCTCGCTGGCTGCATTTCCTGGAGGACTGCGGGACCCATCAGGACCTGGCATGCCTCGCAGGAGAGCGAACAGCTTGCCGAGTGCAGAGTTATTGGGGTCCTTCGCTCCCCACGTCCGCCCGTGCATTTTCTGGCCTGTTAATTAGAGCTCAGGACTGTGCAAAAGCCTGTCTGTGCCTCCTCGGGGCAAATTCGCAAAGCCTGGGAGCGGTGATGCAATGGAAAGAGCGCAAGGCTTCAGAAGTGGCAAGATCCAGGCTTAAATCAAGCAACACCATTGAATTCCCTGAATGCCTGTTGATTCCAGTCTAAGCCCTACTCCTCCCAACTTAATGCAGTAATTTTAAAGCTGGATTCAGGATTCAGGGTCTGCAAATGCTTGAATGACTTTAAAAAAACACACTTAAAAACTTTTAATAAAATTGTAATTAAAAAACACACACGCTCAGATGTGTTTAAGTACCAAAATTCAGTGTTCCCTAAACTGCCCCATTGTTCTTATTAATCGCCCTTAAAATGTAAAATTATAAATTAAACTTTTACTCATAAAGCCTAACTTTATATTATATGCTGGAATCCCAGGTAATAATGTGCAGAAAAGCCTCCACTGTTTAAAATCTTTGAAGACCACTGCTTAACTGTGGTTCCAACTCTTTCAAAATGTTCTTGCTCTCCAGGCGACTTCAGGGTTGTCCATCAACTCATGAAACGCTGCCATTTTCAGGAGCTTAACTCTTAGATCTCTTGTTCATCATTCCTTTTGAGGTTTGCAATAGCACCCTGCACCAATCTACAGCAGTTTTCACATTTGTAATGATTTGCAGTTATTCACTTTTTCTTTTAAAGAAATTATCATAGAAGCTGTATCCTCTGGGCGCTTAAGAAAGTCTGTCAACTGTCTTCATACAATCATTAACCAAATTAAATTAAATTAAATTAAAAGAGTGATATGGCCCTGGATAAGAAAATGTCCCCTATATATATGCTGTCTATAAGAGACCCACCTCAGAACAAAAGATTCACATAAGAAGAAAGTGAAGGGATGGAGACAAATGTTTCAAGCAAATGGAAACAAACAAGAAAGCAGAGGCAGCAATACTTACAACTAAAAAAAATAGACATCAAAACAAAGGCCATAACAAGAGGCAAAGAAGGTCACTACATAATACTAAAGGGATCCTTCCAACAAGAGAATATAACCCTGGTAAACAAATATGCACCAAACACAGGAGCACCTAAATATATTTAAAAGCTCCTGGAAGATTGTAGTGAAGAGATAGACAGCTATACAGTCACACAAAGGGATTTTAACACCCCACTGACAAAAAATGTTTGATCTTCCAGACAAAAATACACAAAGAAACAGCGACTTAAATGACACACTAGATCAGAGAGATTTAACTGATATTTACAGAATATTTCATCCCAGAGCTGCAGAATATACATTCTTCACAATGATCATGGAACATTCTCAAAGATAGACCACATGTTAGGACACAAACTAAGTTTCTACAAGTTCAAGAAGATTGAAACCATACCAAGCATCTTCTCATATCATAACAGCATGAAGCTAGAAATCTACTACAATAAAGAACTCAAAAACAGTCAAGTACATGGAGGCTAAATAACATGTTTTTAAACAAAGACTTGGTTACCAATAATATCAAGGAAGAAGTAAAAAAAAAAAAACTTCCTGCAGAGAAATGAGAATAAATACACAATAACCCCAAATCCATGGGACACAGTGAGAATAGTCCTGAGAGGGAAGTTCATGGCTTTACCAGCCTACCTCAGGAAGCAAGAAAAAGCACAAATAAACTATTTAACCCTATAACTAAAAGAATTTAGAAGAAAACAACAAGAAAAGCCCAGAGGACGTAGAAGGAAATAATAAAGATCAGAGCAGAAATAAATGACATAGGGACTAAAAAACCAAAAACAAAACAAAAGATCAATGAAACTAAGAGCTGGTTCTTTGAAAAGATAAGCAAGATTGATAAATCTTTAGCAAGACTCATGAAGAAACAAAGAGGAACCAAATAAATGAAATCAGAAATGAAAGAGGTGAAGTAACAACTGACACCACACAAATACAAAGGATTGTAAGAAAATACTATGAGCATCTGCATGCCAACAAGTGCTGGCGAGGATGTGGGGGAAAGGGAACTCTAATGCACTGCTGGTGGGAATGCAGACTCATGCATCCACTGTGGAAAACAGTATGAAGTTTCTTCAAAAAATTAAAAATGGAACTGCCATTTGACCCAGTGATCCCACCTCTGGAAATATATCCTAAGAAACCTGAAATACCAATCAGAAAGAATATATGCACCCCTATGTTCATAGTATGTTATTTACAATAGTAAGATCTGGAAACAGTCCAAGTGTCCATCAATAGGTGAGTGGATAAAAAACTGTGGTACATTTACACAATGGAATACTATGCAATTATAAAAAGGAAAAATTCTTATCCTTTGAGACGGCATGTCAAGAAAAGTAAGCCAGTCAGAGAAAGACAAATATCACATGATCTCACTTATATGTGGAGTCTAATGAACAAAAGAAACTGAGAAACAAAATAGATCCAGAGACATGGACTCATGGGACAGACTGACGAATCTTAGAGGGAAGGAGGGAAGTGTGGGTAGAAATTAACCAAAAAATTTGTATGCATATACTAGTATTCATAAGCCATGTACACAGACAATAGTGCAGTGAAGACCAGGGGTGTGAAGGGAGCCAATTGGAGAGGGCACAAAGGGTGGGAAAATTGGGTACATCTGTAATAAATTTAAAAAACCTCAATATTATAAAACAAATAATTCCAGCTGAAAAAAAATGCACAAAAATTTGGCTGAACATGTCACCAAAGGAGTTAGTTGGAACTATTCAACAAATTGGGAAACTTTCAGTTCTTGGTTCTAAACTCTGTTCAGCTGGCCCATAGCACCATTTAGTAGAGCCTATCGTTCCTATGACCGAGGCATCTGAGCAGTCTACCAGATAGCCCTGGAATTCTCAGGTTTTCCCATGTGGCTGTTGGGAACAGAAACAATTTATTCTCAGGTAGCTTTCTCACTTGCAGGAGCTGATCCACCCAACTGGAGACTGGAGGGAGGCCCCTGCAGACCTCCCGAGCTCTCTCTGGGTCACTCTCTCCTCTCTGGCATTGTGCCCTATAGATCCTGGGCACCTGGCCTCCTCAGATATTCATTCCAATCTCCTCAGGTCAGGGAAACCACTGGGCTTGGCCTGGGGTCCCCTACTCTTCACTGAGGCCTAGTTACCCCCAGGAAGAAAAATGGGGCAATCATAGGGCTCATCTCCTATGTTACCAATCTCTCAGGGATCACTGTGGTTTGTATCATACAGTTGGTCATTGTTTTCATTTCAGTTGGGCAGGGATTATACCATCCCTGTTACTCCGTGTCAGCTAGAGCAGAACTCTGAATGACCGAGTTGCTTTTTTTTTTCTTGAAAACAAACTAAAATCCATTCTTTGAATGTTTTATTCAGATACATCTGCTGTTTGTATGTTGGATTATATGTGAAACAAATATTTTCCAATGGAGGAATGACAAAAATGCCATATTTTCTTACCAAGCAATAGCACTCACAATTAGATGATGCTGTGTTATATTGTGTTACTGAAATATTAAGTAGAAAAAGCACAGACATCAACAACTCTGAGTTAAAAAGTAATTTAGAGCAATCGAACATAGCGCAAAGAACTAGGAATACCTTCACTAATTTATCTTGTTAAATATCGTGATAATTTATCTTTTTTGCATGCATCAGAACAACATATTGATATAAAACAAATTATATCTAATATTAAATTGAGTGTCTTTGGTAAATATAAAAATGCTAAGAAATAAGACACCATAGTGTAATTGGCACTGCTTTTTTCTTTTTGAGTGGTACATCAAAAATGATATATCTTACAATTGATGGTGCCTTTAATTTAATGAAATATGATGTCATCTATGTAAATGTTTTAATTTTTTATATTTTCACCCTGCACTAACCCTTATATGCCAAACATTTATTTTAATAATTAAATTTGAGGCATGGTGTTCTGTTTATTATAATGTCTAATATATGTTTTTAATTTTGTTTTACTACTTACTTTATTTTTCTTAACTCTGCAATCTTTTAAAAAATTCATTCCATTGTTACTTTTTCTGAGCTCTTTCTTTGAAAATGAATTTTTATTAAGTTCTATGGTAGTAAGGGCATTTCTTTCATTTCCTTGGACGGAGTTCTTGTCTATGGAAATAATTTCCCAAAAGAACTCTCCCTCTTTATTTTTTCTACTTAAGCTCCAGCCAATTTTCTGCATAGTTATCCATTCCCTCCTCCTGCAGTGTCTGGCCCTGGCCTGCCATGCAACTTTAGCTTGTCAAATTCCTGTCTATTCCTCAATGTCTCTCTCAAATATATGAGATGTTCATATTTTGATTGGATTGATAAAAACTTTCCCTCCTTTAAATCTTCATAGTACCTTTTCTGTCTCTTGTAGATTCTACCTTGGAGTTTAACTATTAAGGTAAATTGTGCAGTGGGTTTTTGTTTTCAGCATACCTTTGAATTCTCCAATCAGAGGAAGGTGGCATATACATAATAGACACTGATAAATATTGGTTGAGTTGATATAAATTACATGGGAAAACTCTGTTATATGAGCAATTAATTTTCTGATATAATTTTTAAAATCATTGAGGAGTTATTAATATAGCAAAATAGAATTTCTTTACCTTTAAGACATATCAGAATCATCATTGAAAGTTTTTTTCTTTTGAATAGCAATCCTTGGTTCTAGCCAAATCTATGAAAAATGTAATCATTGAAAATTAGCCCCAGGATATTATTTTTAAAAGCTTTACAGATAATTTTGATAATCATAAAAGGTTAAAATACTGGTTTTAGGAAGTTGAAAAATAACTTTCTTCTATGTAAATTTAGGGACCTTTCTTAGATAACTAATAACTGGGCATGTGTCTTAATTAAGCAAAGAGGTAAATGTGCTCCAATAGCTGTAATCTATTTTGCCAGGAAGGAAAAAATATATATGTGGGACTACTATAAGCCATTTCTTTACAGATTCAATATATGTGTTGATATAAAAATAAACTAGCTGTGACAATGTTCTCCTTCTATGAATATGGCAGCACAAAATAGTGAAAAACAGTATAATTATGTTGTGCCCTCAAGTAACATAGGCTCCTATACAAGAATATACATTCTTTCAGCTAAGAGTAAAGTATTTTTTTTTTTTGCCAGCATCAACTTTATTTTGTGTAAATTGTCTGGAAGCATGATTTTCAGCACGGCTAGCAGCACATGTATGGACAAGTTTGTAGGAATATATTTATACACCACCCCAGGTAAGTCATTAATCAATAATGTGCACAGTTCTGTACTAAGTACCAACTAAACCAGTGTTAATCATCCTGAAGCATTAGATTACTTATTAAGAATTATTGTGGGTAAGTGTCTATACAAATTTCAGAGTTGCCTCTAGTCTTCGTATACCAGAAATTTAGAATTTAATGTGGATGAGAGAATGTAGGTATAACTGAATTTATTTAAATGACACAGAGTTGATCAAAGTATACACACACACACACACACACACACACACACACACACACACACTGGCTGTAAATAGGCATGTCTTTGTGGATGTGAGGCTACTGAAGAATTTTCACAAACCATGCAGCAGACATGCTATGAATCTTCTAGAAAGATACAAACACTTAAAATTCCAAGCTATGGAAAAATAGAACTATAATCTCTGAGTTTTAGGAAAAGAGAAGAGTTTGGACTTGAGCCATCTGTATCTTCTATTATGGCATCAGGCATCTAATTAGTCAGATATAAATGTGTAACTTACCTGTGAGTAGTCCACAGTTAATTAATGTCCAGACAGGGAGAACTCTGCCTGAGTTAGTTGAGTTAAAATAAGATTCCCCACTTAATACAATTAATATAATTATTATCAACTTTTTATGTACATTTTCTCCAGTTCATGTATTAGCATTTTTATAAATATGGTTTGGTGCTTGTGTGTGTGTGTGTGTGTGTGTGTGTGTGTGTGTGCGTGCGCAAGTAGAAAATAACTGAAATTGTGTGCATAAAATGTTTGACTTGACATATCATGAGTTTTTTTTCCATATGATTATATTCTGGAAGCCATGATTATTAGTGGTCACATAATTTTCAAATGTTGACTTACCATAATTTTGGGAGCATGTACCTTATTTGGGGCCATTGAGTTTGCTTTATTTAATTATTTTTGATAAGAATATATAATGCAAACATGAATATCCTTATATGTTAGTCTTTTTTGTTGTTGACAGTATTGCAGATGTCTCCCATTTTCTCCCTCTTTGCCCCCCAAGCCCCTCCCTCAGGCCTTCCCCATACTATTGTCTGAGTACTTGGGTTATGCATATACACATATATATTCTTTGGTTAGTCTCTTCCTGCCCCCCAACACACACACTCTGAAATCTGTTATTCTGTTCAATGCATCCATACCTCTGGTCCTATTTTGTTCATCACCTTATTTTGTTCATTAGATTCCACATTTAAGTGAGATCATGTGAAGACACACACAGACTGAAAGGAATGGAAAAACATATTTTGTGAAAATGAAATCCAAAAGAATGCTGGGCTAGCAATACTTATTCAAGACAAAAATGGACTTTGAACAAAGGCTATAACAAGAGACAAAAAAAGACTTAGCAATTCCACTTCTGGAAACTTATCTGAAGAAATTCAAAACACTGATTCAAAAAGTCATATGTACCCATATGTTTATTGCAGCATCATTTACAATAGCCAAGATATGAAAGCAACCTAAGTGTCCATAAATAGATGAATGGATAAGAATAAGTGTTAATTTGAAGCAATAATAAAAAAGACTCCTAACAGAGCTCAGGACCAGATGGCATCACAGGAGAATTCTAACAAACATTTAAAGAAGAATTAGTGCCTGTTCTTCTCATACTATTCCAAAGAATTGAAGAGGAAGGAACACTCCCAAACTCATTCTGTGAGTCAGAATTGCCTTGATACCAAAACTAGAAAAAGATGCTACAAAGAAAGAGAATTATGGGCCATATCCCTATGATTGTAGAGACCAAAATTGTCAATAAAATACTAGTAAATCAAATTCAACAGTATACATTTAAAGAATTATACAACATGATCAAGTGGGGTTTATACCAGGATACAAGAGTGGTTCAACATCTGCAAAACAATTAATGTGATGCATCACATCAACAAAACCAGCAATAAAAATTATATCATTGTTTTAGGAGTTGCAGAAAAAGCATTTGATAAAATTCAGCATCCATCTATGATTTAAAAAAATAAACAAACATCTCAACAAAGTGGGTATAGAAGAATCTTACCTCAACTTGATAACAGCTATATCTGACAAACCCACAACTAACACTATACTGAAATGATAAAAATTGAAAGCTTTCTCTCTAAAATCAAGAGCAAGACAAGGATACCCACTTTCACCACTATTATTCAACACAGTACTGGGAGCCTTTACCACAACAATCAGACAAGAAAAAGAAATAAAAGACATGCGAATAGAAAAGGAAGAAGTGAAACTATCATTATTTGCAGATGTCATGATACTATATACAGAAAACTCTAAACAATCCATCAAAATTGGTAAAATTAATACAAGAATTCAGTAAAGTAGCAAAATACAAAATTAATATTGCAAAATCTTTTGTGTTTCTATACACTAATAATGAATAATCAGAAGGAGAAATAAAGACAACAAACCATTCACAATTGCATCAAGAAGAAAAAAATACCTAGAAATAAATTTAACCAAGGAGGTGAAAGACCTGTCCTATAAAAAGTATGAGACATTGAAGAAAGAATTTGAAGATAAGTCAAATAAATGGAAGGATATACTGTGCTCGTGGATAGGAATGGTTAGTTAAAATGATCTACTACCTAAAGCAATTTACAGATTCAATTCCTATCAAAATACCAATCTCATTCTTCTCAGAACTAGAACAAATATACTAAAATTTCTATGGAACCATAAAACACTCCAAATAGCCAAAGCAATCCTGAGAAAGAAGAAGGAAGTTGGAGGTATTACACTACATGATCTGAAACTATACTACAAAGCTGTAATAATGAAAATAGGATGATACTAGCACAAAAAGAGACAAATAGATTATTGAACCAGAATAGAGAGCCCAGAAATAAAACCTCACTTATATGGTCAACTAATCTATGACAAAGGAGATAAAAACATACACTGGAGTAATGACAGTCTCTTCAACAAGTGGTGTTAGGAGAACTGGACGAATACATGCAAAAAAATAAATAAATAAAACTGAACCACTTATTACACCATATGGAAAAATAAACCAAATGGGTTAAAGATGTATAAGTAAGGCCTCAAACCATAAAACTTTTAGAAAAAACACAGCCAGTAAACTTTCTAACATTGCTCTTAGTAATGCATTTTTGGATATGTCTCCTCAGGCAAGGGAAACATAAGTAAAAATAAACAAATGAAACTATATCAAACTAAAAAGTTTTTGCACAACAAAGGAAACCAGCAACAAAATGAAAAGACAACATTCTGAATATAAGATATTCACCAATGATACATCTAATAAAGGGTTAATATCCAAAATATATGAGAAACTCATAGAGCTTAACTCCAAGAAGACAAATGATCTGACTTAAAAATGGGCAAAGAACCTAGATAGACACCTCTCTAGAAGACAGGTGGCCAATAGACATGTGAAAAGATTATCAATATCACTAGTCATCAAAAAAATGCAAATTAAAACCACAATGAGATATCATGTCACACCTGTCAGAAGGCTCATTACCACAATATTAGCAAACAAGTGTTGGTGAGGATATGGGAAAAAGGAATCCCACTTACACTGTTGGTGGGATTGGAAATTGGTACTGTGACAATGAAAAACAGAAAAAATTCCTCAAAACACTAAAAATAACTATACCATACGACCTAGGAATTCCACTTCTAGGTATTCATTAAAAAAAAGAGAGAGAACATGAATTCATAAAGATATATGCATCCCTATTTTTACTGAAGCATATTAACAACTAGAGGCCCAGTGCACAAAATTCATGCACTGGGTGGGGGATGTCCCTCAGCCCAGCCTGCACCCTCTCCAATCTGGGACCCCTCGGGGGATGTCCCTGTGCAATCAGGCCTAAACCGGCAATCGGACATCCCTCTCACAATCTGGGACTGCTGGCTCTCAACTGCTCGCCTGCCTGCCTGCCTGATTGCCCCTAACTGCTTCTGCCTGCCAGCCTGATAACCCCTAACTACTCCCCTGCCAGCCTGATCGACGCCTAACTGCTCCCTTGCAGGCCTGGTCCCCCCCAACTGCCCTCCCCTGCTGGCCTGGTTGCCCCTAACTGCCCTCACTTGCCAGCCATCTTGTGACCATATGGGGGTGGCCATCTTGTGTGAGGGCATGATGGTCAATTTGCATATTACCTCTTTATTATATGGGATAGCCAAGATATGGAAGCAATCCACGTGTCCATTGATATGTGAATGGTTAAATAAGAGGTGAAATATATCTATATATAAAATGGAATATTATGCAGCAATAAAAAAATATCTTGCCCTTTACAGCAACATCAATGCGTCTAGAGCAGGGGTGGGCAAACTTTTTGACTCGAGGGCCACAATGGGTTCTTAAACTGGACTGGAGGGCCAGAACAAAAGCATGGATGGAGTGTTTGTGTGAACTAATATAAATTCAAAGTAAACATCATTACATAAAAGGGTACGGTCTTTTTTTTCAATAGTTTTATTCATTTCAAACGGGCCGGATCCGGTCCGCGGGCCGTAGTTTGCCCACGGCTGGTCTAGAGGCTACTATGCTAAGTGAAATAAACCAGAAAGGGGATGGGTGGGAACATGGGTGAAAAGTGGAAGGGGAATATAGTCAATAATATTATAATAAATTTACAGGGTGACGGATGATTATTAGAATTAGTGGGGTGATCACTTTGTAAGGTATAAAAATGTTTAATCACTATAGTATACACCTGAAACTAATATAACCAGTATAAAGTTTTATACAATAATACTTAAATAAAAAAATAAATTTAAAAATATGATTGTTAAATATATACTTTTATTTTTAATGTCATTAGCATTTAAATTAATAAAACATTTAAAAGTAAAAACTAAACAAATAAAATTAAACTAATATAAATAATTGAAAATAAAATTATTTGCTCTTTTTAAAAATAGTAATTTAAAAATACACATAAAGTTGTTACTGTTAAGTTGTAAGTTTGTCTTTTACGCAAATTTTCCAGCTACTGAAAAAAACCTTCTCTTGTGTTATATTGTGCAAGTTCAAATATAGTTTTCCAACTCATCTCTTATAACTTTAGTTACCAGTTTAAAGGTGTCCATTTGACTGCATTCATCAAGGCCCAATCAAATGCAAACAGGAGTTTGCAGCCAAGAAAGTAAGGGTTTATTTGTTTAGGAAATGGCACTAATCCCACAGTCACAGGTAAGCTAGTGCTCAAAGATTGGCTCCCCAATGGCTCCCACCGGATGGGTTATGTAGCCGGGGGAAGTCAATCATGGTGGCCAAAGCAGTTGGGATGGTGAGCCCTACAGAGAGGTTGGGGCCAGGCTACAGAGTAGTTCATCAGTGGTCCTGATGTCAGCCGTGGCTTTGTTCTTTCGGTTTCAGGAGGTCTGTAGGGTTGTTCTGCTTTCCTGGGCCTGCGGCTGAAACACCACTGAGGCCAAGATGTTATTGTTACCTTGACTGAAACTCTGTTTCTGTGGTCAACAAACATGAGGCTTTGTAATTAAGATAGTTTGATACTGACCAGAATCTGGTGTCCTAGGGCTTAATGATTAAGGAAGGCAGTGGACAGACAGGAAGGAAAAAGGATCATATTTAAAAAGTGGAGCTTCTGCACAGTTACACTTCGAGATTTTTTTTTAAGCAAATATTTTTGTTTCTCTAGTCTAGGTGGATGTGATTTTTAAAAAATTTCTAGCAAGCTCTAGTTTTTGTTTCAAATGGAAAATTTCTGATTTGTATCTATCTTCTTTAATTTCATGAAATGGACAGAAATTCTGATGCAGAGAATCTGTATTACTTTTCATGTTGTCCTGCTCCTGATTCCACTTGTTTGAAGAAGTGTCTCTGAAATAGAAAAACTATTCTTGTAATAAAAGCTTCTTTTGTCCATTGACATTTCTTCCTTCTTCTTGAAGTCTGTGAAATGTACCAATGCTTTCTAAACAAACAGAGTGTGTTCCAAAAAAAACGAATGCATATATACAATGGAATACGACTCAGTCATAAAATGAATGACAGAGAAAGACAGATGCCATATGATTTAAATTATATGTGGACTCTAAAAAACAAAACAAAATAAGCAAACAAACAAAACAGAAACAAACTCATAGATACAGAGAACATTTTGATGGTTGCCAGATGGGAGAGGGGTTGCAGGAGGGGGAATAATTAAGAAATTCAAATTGGGTCCTGGGTTCAGTTGGTTGGATGTCATTCCGTGCATCAAAAGTTGCCAGTTCGATTCCCAAACAGGGCACACACTCAAGTTTCTGGCTCCATCCCAATAAGGGGTGTAGGGGGCGTGCAGAAGGGAGCCGATCGATATTTTGCTCTCACATTATGTTTCTCTCTCCCTCTCCCTTCCTCTCTCTCTCTCTCTAAAAATCAATTAAAAAGTCTTTTTAAAAGAAGTGCAAATTGGTAGTTATAAAATAGTCATGGGGTATAAAGTATAGAATAGGAAACATAGTAATACTGTAATAACTGTGTATGGTGTCAGATGGGTACTAGATTTATGAAGGTGATCACATTTGTAAGCTATGTAAATGTCTAATCACTATGTTGTACACCTGAAACGAACATAATATTGTATGTCCACTGATTCCAAAATTAAAAATTGCTGTAAGCAAAGAAGCCCCAACATGTAAAGTTCACTTACATCTTTTTTGCCAAAATTGGTTCATGTCATCTCCCTGCCTACAAGGGAATCTGGAAAAGTGAGCTTTTTTAAAATGTTGTTACCCTGAATAAAACTGGATGTTAAGTTGAGCATTTGGGGCAGATAATTAGTGGCCCCTGCCATAAATTGCATGTAAAATGTCCCCAAAGGAGAGACCAATTAGCATTTGAATATATAAGATCTCAAGGATGGGATCTGAAATGAAAAGCAAGGTTTGGGAAGCTTAACATTTAGATCATCATTTAACCCACTGAAGTGAACTAGATTATTCACTAATGCTAAGAAACTGAAATGAGATGTGTAGGAACAGAGGGGTAACTAATATGGTGAGTGATTTAGTGGACTGCACTTGGTGGTTACCGCAAAAGGGTAAAAGCAGGAGCTTAGAATGATTCTCAAGTCTCCACTTGGCCAGCTGGGCAATGCCATCACAACAATACGCCATGCCTGAAGAGCAGGCTCCTAGGCCAGAACAAGACCAGAGAGCTTCTGAATAGGCTGGATTTGAACTCTTTGTGGGAAACTCGGGGGTGATTTCCAGAAGGTGTTCAAATGTAAAATGCATACCTGTGGAGAAACTTTCAGGTTGGAAATAGTGATCTAGAAGACATCTGCAGGTACACATAAGAGCTTTCAATAACAGCAGATAAATAAATAGAGAAGAGGTTACGGGTAGAATTTTGAACTACATTACAATGTAAGTGTGAGCCCCATCTGCCTATAACTTTTCTTAATAGCTCCTGTGTTTTGTTTGCATCAGAGCACTTAATACATTATTTGACATACGATAGGTACTAAAAAGCCAAGTCAAAGGCAATGCAGGCATAGAAATTATTGCATGCATCCGGTCAAGACAGAACATAGAAAAGCATATAATAAATGGAAATTAAATGACTAATTAAATATATATTTTTATTGTTGATAGTATTATAGATGACTCTCATTGCCCCCCCCCCTTTAATCCCTTCTTCCCAATTAAATGACTAATTAAAATCAATACTTGGAGAAATCAGGATCTCTCAAAACCTATGTTATTAATAACTGATATTTATAACATTATTCACTTTTGATTTGGTTTTTATGAGAAATGGATTTTGAATTGAATTAAATTATTGAAACTCATCTGGATAGGGATAACAAATTTTAATAAAATATTATATGGTTCTGCTTCTAAAATGTATTGTAAAGGGTTAAAAACAAACAAACAAACAAAAAACACCCACACACTAGCATATAGGAATCATTTAGGAAATCTAATCAGCCCTGAACCCGAACCCTGGCCTCAGTTGTGTCACCTTAGTTTGCAATATCCCAAGTGGTCCCTGTCCCTGCATGAAGCAGTTGGCCTCCAACCAAGAAGTCCCTCCTGGCCTAAATCTCTCTCATGGGTCCTCCAAAAAGGGGCATCCTGAAATTCCCCAGAATCCTCTGCAGACTGAGCCACCACCTGAGCTTCATTTATTTTCAAACAAGACCTGTAACAAATTTGTCAGCACTGTTCCTGGAGGTAAGGGTCATTTTTTCCCTCAAGTCAGAGTTTTAGCAAAGAAAAAAGAACATATTTGTTCTTCTTGAAACTAAAGACAATAGGGTCATAAAAATGCTTTTGCTACTCCTTCTAGCCATTCAATTTTGTTATGAGAAAGTTATTTTAAGCCTGCCTTGGCTCCATCTAAATCCCTGCTTAGATATCAGAGTCGTATCTCCCTGATCTGGTTCCTTCCAGCCTGCATTAGCTTTGCTTTCTGCTGGTGTCTTGTGGTTGGGAAATGAATCACTCAGACTCATGCCATTTTGACAGAAAGCTTAAAGACAGCTCAGCCAGGCAGAGTTGGATGAGGTGTGTGAGGGCGCCCTGGGTCTGCCAGGCTACCCTAGGGCCTGTGCAGCTGAGCTGCCTAATTGGGTTCTTGCTCTTCACAAGCCTCCAAATAGCTGTTCAAGTCCCAGAGTTGGTGGGGAATTTTTTTTTTTCTTTTCTATCTGGCTGATAAGATTTTCCAAGTCACCAAAGCCTGAGGGGTTTGGGGAAGTAAACCTCTTGTGTTAATCAAAGCAAGTTCTACTGGACTTTTTGCTTTTGAATTTAGGGAAAGAATCTCAATTAAAGTATGAAATGATTGTGACTATTAAGGGACCTCAGTGGAAAAGGCAGCCTTTGACCCTGACAAGGATCATGAGCTAGAAATATTACATTTAGTGCAAGTCCCTTGTTTAAAAAATTCAGAGACTAGGACTTTGTTCCAAAGAATTGAGGGAAATATCACAGAATTAAAGACAGCAATAGACTTTCTAAAGAGTCTAAGAATTTTAAATGTGTTTGTTTTCCCAGCCATCATGCTACGGGTTTATTTTTCATATGGACTCAAAAAGTAGCCAGCCATTGGATGATGAATAGAATCCAGGGAAATTTTTTTTAAACCCCCAAGTGAAGTATTACATCAGGTACAAGGTAAGAGTCTTGGTGTATTGTTTTCATCTAGAATAATACTTTTTAATGTAAATTTATAGTAAGCTTAATTTCTTGCAAACATATTTGTTTAATACTGTGATATATTATGTTGTATATAGATAGAAAACATAGTAGAAAATGGCTTTCCTTCATCATTCTTTATTAAAAGCCTTTCAACCATGGCAGTAAGGGAGGGATAATCCTCAATTATCAGTTGTATAACTCCAAAAATGAGATTTGAGACAAGTGTGTCTGATTTCTTGAGAATTTAGGGAGCCTGAGGTGGAAGTTGAGGTGAGGAGGGCAGCAGCTACCTCATCTCCAGCAGAGGGCTGTCGGGTGGCAATGCAGGCCCAGTGGTACCAGTTACTCTGTTTTTTCAAAAGCTGGAAATCCACATTTATATGTGACATCTCCCATAGAACATTTTGATATCTAATTTTAAAATTCGAATTACTTTCATTTGGAAAATGAGTTTCTAGCATCTGGTCGAGAGGACTGAGGGCAGGGCTGTAAAGTTGTGATGTCTGTGCATAATGGTCTCAGGTGGCACTACAAGACATATCTCATTGAAACCACAGATTACAAGACCACTACAGTTTATAGCTTCATAGTTCAGAGCAATGTTTTTCAAAGTGTAGTCACAGAACCAGCATCATCAGGACTTCACCTGGGAACTAGTTAAAATGCAAATTCTTGGGCCTCACTCCAGACCTATTAAATTGGAAAATTCATTGGTGGTGCGCCCATGTTTTAACAAGCCCTCTATTGATTCTGATGCTGCTAAAGTTGGATAACTACTGTTTTAGGATAATATCTCTTTAGCTTCAGGACTCCAGTTTCGTTGTTGTTATTTTCATACACGTTGAGGAGAGTAAATATTTAATCACAATTATTTCAAATATTAATGGGTAAAATACAAGCAAGAGCTTGCTTCCATGAAGCAGTGGGGGGGGTGGAGGGGGTGCGGAAGGAACCCCTGTCCTTTTGGTTTCCTTCTTTTATGCTCACCCTTGACGCTCCAACACTACCCTGACTCACAGAGCTCCACAGAGCAGCCAGCAACCATTTGTCAAATATGCCTCAGCTTTCTCTTCCCAGAAAGAAGGTGAAACACTAACATGAGATAACCTCTTATCTCAGAGGAGACGTTTGTGAGAAACAAGATCTTATAGTGTCAATTTAGCAAAAATGTAGTCAAGGATTTGGAGGATAATACAAATGAAGGCCCCCAAAAAGTGTAACAAAAAGTTATTTAAAAATGAGCCCTGGCCTCTGCACAGCAAAGTACTGGAAATTCTAATCCCTCCAAGTAAGAAGACAGACATTAAGCTGGGGAAGTCGAAGGAGCCAGACAGACTTAACTGCTCCCATCCTGACTTCTCCTGTTAGAGTCACGGACATGGCATCATGGGGAAAGAGATATTGGAACACAACCTCAAATATGCTGACTTTATCACATTTCTTGCTCTTGCTTTTCATATGTCCCTTATTTAGGGAAACTCTAATGACTGGTATTTTGATTTAAAGTTCTGTTCTTTTGGGGGAAGCACAAGTAAGCAGGAGCTAATTAATAGTGTCAATACATCGCATTATCACCTATTCTGCTTACAACCTGAAATGTATTCAGCTTTAGAGTACATGGGCTCTTAATAAATGTTTTTTGAATGAATGAATTAATGATTGACTGTCAATAGAATAATTCTCCCATGATCTGGTTGATGCTATTGCCGTAAGGATAATACTAGATGGGAAAAGGGTTGGCTAGAATTACTTTCAGTCTTGATGTAGCTCTATTATTGATTGTCTTGTTCCAATTCAGAACTGGCAAATTTTTGCAGCTACATGTCCTCTTTGGAAAGTAGAAGTACAGGGAAGAAGGAGGAAGGGGAAAGCTGGCAGTAATTCCTCCGCTGAGATAATGTATTTTTATTTCAGGCACCAAATCCAACCGGGAACCACATGTAGAAAATTCATCTTAGGTTAACTCCCTGAACTGGGAGACAAAGAAAACAAGGCCAGTGTGGTTATTGACTATTCTACTGATGCACAATTCTAACCTTCTCCTCAATAATTCTTACTTTACCTATTCCTTATCCTCATTAAGACCTTGAATCTAAACTTTCTACTTTGTCTCTTGTGTTCAGTTCTCTCTCATGTCAGTTTTCTCTTGTATTCATTTCTTTCACTATCCAGTTTATATTCCACAATCTTTCACTGCACTCACACTTCTGTCAATATCGTCAACTTCCATTTGCCACTGGACTGTCCCTTGAAGCCTCTTCCAAAACCACAACCCAAGACCTTCTTAATGGCCTGTATTCTCTTGCTTGGTCTGTCCTTCCTGGTCACATAAAATAATACAACAATGCAATATAAATTCATTTGCTTTTCACCCTACTGCCCTTTGATCTCTGCAAAAATTATTTTAACTGAGGTTGTCAATGACATTCTAGTTGCTTAACAGAGGCAACGCTTTAAGTTTAATTAATATCTTATCCACATTTGCTCTCTAAGAATCACATCTTTCTTGTGGAAACATTTTTTTTTCTTTTGGCTTCTGTGTTGTTTTTTTCTTACTTCTCTGACTACTCCATCTTATTCTATTTTATGGAATTTTCTTTTCTCTTTTTGGTCCCTAAATGGTGTGTTGTCCTTCAGTGTTCTATCCTGAGACCTCTTCTTCTCTTACATTCTATATTCCCCTGCACTCATGGATTAGGTACCACCCATCTCAGTGATTCTCAGCTGGGGGTGATTTTGTCCCTCAAGGGACATTTGCCAACATCTGGAAACATTTATTTCACTGTGATAACTTGGGGGAGGGATGTTGCTAAACATCTTATAGTGCATAGGATGGACCCCACGACAAATAATTATCTGGCTCCAAATGTCAGAAGTTTCAAGATGAAAAACCATAGTCTCTATGATGATGAATCCCAAATGTGAATCCCTTTTAGTGGAAGCTACTAAAAGTCAGAATGATATGTCAGTCTACTAGACCTTTCCAGTTGATATCTCCCAGGCACTTCAAATTTAAAAATCCAATTTTGTTACCTTTTTCTGAAAATCTTGCCTTCTCTTGGGCTTGTTTTATATTTTATTTTATTTTTTATTAAGTAAATGGCACCATCATCTACCTACTTACTCATACTAAAACTCAGTGTCATCCTGATTCAACCTTTCCCTCACTATTGGAATCCTATCTTTAATAAGATTCTGAACTATATCTCTTAAATATCTCTTGAATCCATCTACCACTCTACTTGGTTAGATTTTTACTTCTTACGTCTTCTTGCCATTCACCTCCCCTGCCCCCTCCTGTAACAATCATGCCAGTAATGTTTTATATTTTAGTTGTAGTAAATACAGTACAAATAGAATGTGCCATGCTTCTACTGGCCACAAAACCCTCACATATTCTGTTCTCTCTGCCGGCAACAAGTTGAACTTGTCTGCAATACACACATTTCACTTTATGAATTCATTCAGATCTTAGTATGGATGTCATTTCCTCCAAGAAGATTTTTATAATATTTAGAATCTGGGTACCCCTCTAATGCTGCCCCTTGGCACCCTATCCTTACCTAACACAATTTGAAAGCTTGTCTACTAGACTGAATTTTTTTTAAGTTTATTTATTGATTTTAGAAAGAGCAAAGAAGGGAAAGAGAGAAAAAGAGAGAGAGAGAGATATTGATTTGCTGTTCCACTTATTTATGCATTCATTGGTTGATTCTTGTATGTGCCCTGACCAGGGATTGAACCCACAACCTTGGTGTATTGGGACAATGTTATAACCAACTAAGCCAGGGCCTAGACTGGAATTTCTATTTTGTTTTTATATTACTGATGCCTGTCACATCCCCTGCACCTTGTAGGCACTTGATAAATGAGTAAATTGTTCATCTAGTTAGTATCAAATTTAGGTTCTTCATGAATGTTCTTTATTAAAAATTTTAATATACGCCTGGCTATCTTAAAAATGTTTTGATCAAAAGCAATTTAATTTAAGACTTAGGAAATTTTGAATTATATCAGACTTACTTTATGTGTTTGCTATTTATAGACATATAATATGCAAAGATTTGTGAATAATGGAGTTTACACATGAATTGGATAAAAACAATTGATGTGTACTTTCAGTTCTTTAGTGAAAACTCATTGCTGAATTGGGGTAGAACATGTATGTACTATCTGAACTGCTGTAAATTGTTGGATAATACAAAGTTAGCTGTACACTTTTATCTGATCTTTTATCACAAGTAAGCACACAAACTGTTCACCAGCACCTGAATCTGATCCTTATTGCTTACATGTCTAACACTACTTACACTTAGCCTTCCCAGCAGGATCATTCTAAAGCCACCCCAGTAAACTTTCTTTGCAACTGTGCTTAAGGGTGATATTCGCACACAAGTGCTAAGTCTAAGTAACATCTACAGATGAAAAAAAATGCAAAGAAAATGAAATATGAAGAATTAATGTGAATCCCCTATCCTGAAACCATACTTTTGGGATTTCAGGTGTTACAACATCTTTGCCACACAAAAGAAGAGATTACTGATGAATTTCAACCTCCTACTTTATAAGGTTACCTGTGTCAAACTAGTCTATCTTTGGAATGTGGAGAAAGGAGACACAGGAAATGATATTCCACAAGTTTGGGGCACCTCTAAGACTTTTATCTTAATTTTCTTATCTTAGAGACATGTTACTTGTACCCTTGGTCATTAATTAAATCTTTGTGTAATAAAAATCCTTCATGATGGTATAACACATAGGTGACATGAATTTCTTCACAAAAGAAAGTAAAACAAGTTTTGTTTATGTCCTTTCATAATCTTTACACAATGAATGATTCGGCAGAAAATCAACTTCCTTTTGTAGGCTTAATACATTTTCAAATCTTTAGGTCATTAGGTGGACCTTCTCTTATCTGGCCTGCTATTAAAACTCTAACATGCTCTGTGATACTATTAGAAACTAGTATTAAAAAGGAAGTTGTAAAGCCCAGTTAGTAGATAACATAATACCTTTTCTTTCTTTGAAAATGGCCCAAAATGTTATAGTCTTTTGATCTCCAATGCAAGGAAAATATTTCATAAAAAGGAATAGTCTTCATTAACATCATGCCATATGGATCCTTCATTTGGTACCCTTCTAGGTTGTCCATGAGCCATTTAAAAATTGAAATAAAAGTAACCATCCAAAGAATTTAACCACTGCCTACTGTAGATCAGGCTCAATATAAAGCTGTGGGTACACACATGAATAAAATAATTCAAAGTCTAGTATAAAAAGCACACATGTAAAAATAATAATATGATATTATATAATGAAGACTATATTAAGTGTCAACAATTATTGAGGCCCTGTCACTTACCAAACAATATTCTAAATGCATGATATGGATACACCCATTTAATCTCTTTATTGGTTCTATTGTTATTCCTCCCTCTCCCCATACCACTGTGTTAGTGTGATAGACTTTTGATATGTCAACTTTGCTAGGCAACAGTCCCCAGGTATTCAACCTAACACTAATGTAGGTGTTGCCATTGTGATATGTTGTAGATATGATTAAAGCTTATGATCAGTTGACTTTAAGAAAGAATATCCTAGAAAATGTGGGTAAACCTGACTGAATCAGTTGAAAGACCTAAAGAACAGACTGACATTTCCCTGATGAAAAAGAAATTCTGACATTGTACAACAGCTGTAGCTGGTGTTCCCAAGTTCCAGACTGCCTTTCCTGATGGCCTTGCCTTATGCATATTCCAATTCCCCCCCCAGAAATTCTCTTAATATATATATATATATAATATTTGCTCTGCTTCTCTGATGAACCCTGACTGATACAATAAGTGAGTAAAGCCAGAAAAGTTAAGTAATTTCACCACAGTCATAGGGCTAACGCATGGGGGAGGAATATTTAAACTCAGGGAGTTTGAATGCAAAACCCCTGTGTTGAACAACTGTATTCATGTATCTGATAGACATGCTGGTTCAAAAGAGTTCAAAGGAAACAATCCTTAATTCTGATGGAAAGGATTGGTGGTGCAGTAGAAAGGCCTCTCACAGGAAGATTTAAGAGATAGGATATGTTTGCACTGGATTTTGAGGGATAAGGGTGAACTTTGTGAATGACTAATATATGAAGGGCATACTGGACAAGGAAGCAACAAAAGTCCTAGGTGTAATTCAACAAGGTGTAAAAATATGCAGACATACATAAGTACGGGATTTGTAGGTTTCTTTCCAGTTTCTCATTTGTGAAAAGTTGGATTAGATGATTTCTAAAGGTTGCTGTGAGAAATAAGTAGGCAAGATGTGTAAAGTATATGGCAACCTGCCTGGCAAAGATAGGTATTTTATAAAAGTCACTTCTCTCTCTTCATCACATCAACTCCTCTCTCCCCTCCTAATTCCCTTCAAGTATGTGTGTTCTGGTCTTGATGATAAATTAATACTCACGAGAGACATTTCATTATATTCAACCTCTTCCTCTATGAAATTGCAGAATATGCACACCAAATGCCAAGAACAATAAACAAAACAGGCACTGTCTCTAACCTCAAATTGCTTATAATCTAGTCTGAGTGGAATACATTTAAGTGGGCTGTGATACCTGATATGAAAAGAAAAATATATGGGGATAAGAGAGCAAACAGGAAGGAATTTGAGCAAACAACTTAGACTGAGGTTGTTAGGGAAGACTTCCTACAGGAAAGGACATCGCAACTGGAACTTGAGAAACGAAATAATTGGTGTCCTAGTTAGTACATAGAGTGCATGTGAGGCCTGGGCATGAGCCCAGTCTAAAAGTTCCCTCATGCCCATCCCAGCAATCCTCACTTCCCATAGGCAGCCACAGTTCTGATTATCTATCCTGTTAGATTAGTTTTGTCTAAGCTTGACCTTAATATAAATGGAATTGTACTCTAGGTATTCTCGTGTGCCTGGCTTCTTTCAGTCAGCAGTATGTGAGATTTGTCAGTGTGACAAGTGACAATAGTTCATCCCTCTTTATCGCTCTCTAGTATTCCATCACATGAATGTACAATACATTGTGTACCCATTTTTTTTCTGATGAGTCACATTGGGTTATTTCCAGTTTGGGGTTCCTATGATTAAAGTTTACATAAAAATCTCCTGTGGGCATATGTTTTCATGTTTCTTGGATAAATACTCAGGAGTGGAGTTACTATGTTTTATTGTAGTTATGTGTTTAAGCAGATAAAATCAGCCAAAGAAGTTTCCAGAGTTGCTATACACTCCAAACAGGGCTGCCAATCTTTAATTTTAGCTTTAAAAAGTATTGGTGCCCATTCCCTGACTCAGACCAAATTAAAGTAGAAACTCTAGTGCAGGACCAGGCACTGATATGTTTTTTAATCTCCCAGGTAATTCTCAAGTGCAACCAGTACTTTGTTAAATAAATTACTTGACATGGCTGAAGAGAGAAATAACAAATAATAATAATAATAGTAATAATGAAACTAGACTTAGCTTGAGACAGAAGAGAAAAAAAGAGATAATGAGATGCTAAATACATATGTCAGAAGAGTCTAACATATACCTAATAAGCATCCCAGAAGGAGAGAATAGAGAGAATGCTCAAGAAGAAATGGTCAAAGAGAAAAATGGTTGAATGTTTTCTCAAAATTAGGAACTACATAAAAACTCCTATTGGATACCAAGTCGATAAATTAAAAGAATTTAGACCTAGACACCTCATAGGAACACGTTTAGAGGGCATGCCAAAAGTAGGTGTGGTTAGAGGATCAAGAGGCATGTACTGATGTGTTGGTTATAAGAAAAAGCTTAGCCCTAGCTGGTTTAGCTCAGTGGATAGAGCGTAGGCCCGCAGACTGAAGCGTCCTGGGTTCGATTCCAGTCAAGGGCACATACCTAGGTTGCAGACTCTATCCCTGTCCCTGGCCGGGGTGTATGCAGGAGGCAACCAATCAATGTGTCTCTCTTACATCCATGTTTCTCTCTCTCTGTCTTTCCCTCTCTCTTCCACTTTCCAAAAATCAATGGAAAAATATCCTTGGGTGAGGATTAACTACAAAAAAAAAAAAGTTTACCAGTAAAATGCCATTGTATGCTTATATGCATGCATACAATGGACACAAGACACTGCGGGGTAGGGGAGGCCGGGGAAATGTCAAGTGGGGGTGGGGTGGGGGGAAGGAGACATATGTAATACTCTTTGTAATATTTTAAGCAATAAAACAAAAATTTTAAAAAAATGCCATTGTAGTAGCAGAACCTATTCTGAGTACAGCTGTGCTCAAGTCCATACAAGTTTACTTACTTAGCACTGACTACATGCAACTGCTGTCCTAGGGACTGGCCCTCAGAATGGTGAATAAGACAAAATTCAAGAACTCTGGGGAAGGGGGACAGACACACAGACAATTGTGGTAGATTGTACTGTTAGTACGAATAATTCCACCCTCCCTCTATCCAGCCATTTTGTTTTGTAACCTCAAAGTTTTTTTTCCAGAATTTCTTTCCCAAAGCCTTAAAAGTGGTTGACCTTGAGACTTTCCGTGGCCAATAGAATTCTTTGGACTTGAAGGTGCCAGCTCTGAGCCTAGGCTTCCGGATGCCATGAGGATTTCTGCGAGACTTCTGCCTTCCCTCTGCCAATACAGCAAGGCTGCCTCCTGCCTGCTGACAGGTACAGAGAGCAGGGAGCAGCTGCCCAGTCACCCCAGCCAAGGTTGTGAGTGACGCCAACAGAGCCGACCACCCAGATGCGTGGTGAATAAATGATTCTTACTGGAGGCCATACAGAAGCCCCTGATAACAACCCCCCTGTTCCAATGTGACAGGGGACACAGAAGCCACCAGTGGGAAAATGGCTCCAACTTCTAAAGTCTTTCTCCTGTGCCATATTGAACGTGTTTCCTTTGTTCCACAAAGTTCCAGCGAGTTCTGCCTGGCAAATGAGTTGGTGGCAAAACCGTGAAGAAGTGGCAGCTGAAATCTCTTGCCCTTAGATAGCTGTCAGCTCAAACCTGCAAACAGTAAATACTGTGACGCTTGCCCTAAAGCGCAGCCCGAGGGAACAGCAGAAACGGAATGATCTTTAAGTAAAGGTTGAACACAATGGCCTTGGGGATCGTTTTAAATGGTGGCTCAAGACAGAGTTGTCTGATGGGGAGCGCTGCCAGTCTGGCTCCCGTGAACCACCGGCTCAGAGGCACATCTTGTAAACGAGAGCTTCAGAGTTCATTTCGGTGTCCACAGACGGGCTAGGAAAACCCGCCGTCTATTGAAAGGCCTGAGTAAAGTCTCTGCTTGTGGATTCATTCATCGGACTTCAAAAGGTAAGAGGCCAAGTGCAAACCTGACCTTCTTCTCCAAGCCTCATTCATTTCGGGAGCAGCATGGCCCAAGCCCGTCGCACTAGATCCTGTCCCCTTTCCTGCCTGCATGGCGCATGTGATTTGGGGTGTTGAAAGCTGGCCGGCGCAGGCAGTAAAGGCCTCATAAAGCCCCCCTGACAGGAAGTGGCTAGCAATTCAGGTTGGCAGTTGGGAAATCACTTACTCTGCAGAGAGGGGCCTTTTCATGGCAGAGCAGGAGGAGACTAAGGCATTTGGGGGTTTCAGGGGCAACATCCTCTGAGACGCCGAAGTTCCTTAGTCTCCTTCCTGTTGTAGGCTGGCCTTATACGGGCCTGGCGGGCCAGAGAGCGTCCAGCTTCCTGTGGTCAGAGCTTCACAGAGGACACTGGGGAGATGGGTTTTCTCAAAACACTCAGGGGCTGGATGGCCAGAGGTAGGACATTCCTAGAAATGGTGCAGGTGCTTCTTCTGGGCCACTCCCTCCACGCAGCAGCCCTGCAGACACTCAGCCTTTTATTTTCCTTCTCCTCTAAGTACTGCTGTGCCCCAGGGAATCTGCCCCAGCCCTCACTGAAGCAGTGTTGCAGGCGAGTCAACTTTCAGAGCGCTGGCGCTTCCTCCACCTTGTCATCATGCGCTTCACCTTCCTGGGCTCAGGCGGCCACCACCAAATGTATGTCCCTTCTCCTGAACTGCTGGTGGCACTTTCAGTCACCCGTATGTCTCAGCGCCTATCAAAAGCTGGTCTGACCCTGTGGAATTGCTGCCAGAGAGATGATCATGTTTGTGTTCTGAGCCCCGACCCAGCCTGGATTCTTAAAGGTCACAGATTTCTCTTTAATTCAATGGGTGTTAGCATAATATGGCATCATGCCAATAGTGCACTGGTCTGAAATGTGTCTATTTCTCATTAGAATGTCCATGGTTTCATAGGAAATATTCCATTTTGTCACCACATTATAGTCTGTAGATTTTGTCCCCAGGGGCCTAGCAGGCTTGGACCTCTTCCTAAAGACACCAGGGAGGAGGCAGACTGGAAACCTGCACACCTAAGAAACTGACTCCCCACTCAAAGCTGTTCAATGCTTCATACTTCAGCTATTAATAACACCTGTTTTGAGGATGTTCTGGTCAAGATGGCAGAGGAGGTAAATGCTGTGCGTACCTTCTCCAAGGACCACACAGAAATTGCAGCTAAGTTAGAAATCAAACGGCCTGGGGAACCCTCTGAAGAGTGGCTGAACAGAGCTCCCATCACGAAAGGTAAAAAGCACGCCACCTCAAGACCAATAGGAGGCCAGAGCTGCAAAAGGGCTGGCCCACACCAGCGTGTGGCAGTTGAAAACCAGGAGGGATGTCCCAGCTGCAGAGGTCCCCACCTTCACAGCAAGAGGTCCCAGCCCCTCCCCAGGCTCCCCAGCCAGAAGAACCCGTGCTGGGAAGAGGAGTCTTCATAATAGCTGGCTGTGAAAATCAGCAAGGGTTCAAGCCCAGTGAAATGAAGGGCTGCCTCAATACCTGCTTTGATAGTGCCTATTTTTGGTGGGTTTTTGTTGTTTGTTTGCTTTTTAAAGGCAATCCATATTAAGTGCTTGACTCAAGGCCTGGCACATATAAGTACTCAGCTATCATTGTAAGTATTATTTCTGTAGCTACCATGGCAGCTATTAAACGCTTTCTTTTGAGTTAGCTCTTAAGTTGGGGGTTATACAAAACCATTTCAGGAGCAGTTTAAAGGATAAGGCTCCAGGGGTGTCCCTTTTGTGGACTGTGTGTGCCCTCCGGTTGAATTAGAGACTCCATTTTTGTTGGGATGTCAGTGGGTAGGATTGATCCTCAGAATAACTGGCTTGAGGGATGGCCATGACTAAGGCAGATGAATCGTTCTGTGGGTGCTTTTCCCACTGAGCAAGATTCAATTCAGCAGGGCTCTGGTGCCTACTGAGTCTACCCTTTATGTGTGTCATTGTTTGGAGTTGCTTGGGTGGTGCTCTGGTGTTGTCTGAAGCCAGACACTGGGATGTGTTTGTCCTGGGGCCTCTTTGAAGGGGCTCTGCTGCAGGCCAAGTTCAGCCACTGCTTGTGCCCAGCTTGGGACCACCTAGTCAGAGCCACAGTGATCTGTGGTTGGTTGCTGCCTGTGCTGAGCTTGTAGGTACCTCAGAGAGGCTAGGCTGCACATCAAGGCCAGCAGCCACTAGTGTCAGGCTTGAGGCCACTTAGCAAGGGTAGAAGACATGCCAAGGCCAGAAGATGTTTATTTGGGATTTATGGACCTTTGAGAGGGTTTAGATAATCGGTGTGAACTGAGGAAGGCCACTTGTGTTGAAAAGCTGCTGGAAGAGGTTTTGACCAGGTGTATGATTTGGGTGAGGCTGGTTCTCAGGTCTTACCAGGGTGAACAGTGTTAAGTAAGTTAATGGATTTGGCACCCACCTATGCCTGCCAGTTGGGTAAGGGGAAGATTCAATAAAGGAACAATGGCATCTGCTATTTACCAGTGCTTCTGTCCCAGAGCAGCTCCTCCTGCCCTCACCCTGAGGCTAGTCTGTTCAGCTCTTCCCTGTAATTCCTGCTGCTTTTTGAGCTGCTGCCTCAGCAGTGGAGCTCAGAGCAAGGGGGTGTGCACCATCCCTTTAAGAAGTGAAGTGCTTGGTCTCCAGAAGTCCTCCATCTCACTCAACCACAATCCCCACTGATTTTCACTCCCAGATGTTTTGGGAACTCCTCTTCCCAGTACTGGAGCCCTGGGCTGGAGAGCCTGGTGTGGAGCTAGGACTCCTTGGATTTGGCACCTTATCTGCAGCCCAGATATCCTTCCCATTTGTTAACCACCACTTGATGGGTGTGGGACCTGCCTGTTCTGCTTCTCTGCATCTCCTATCTGTCTTGTTGTGTCATCTTCTTTATATTCTTAGTTATAGGATTCCTGTTCAGCTAGTCTTCAGGTGGTTGTTAATGGTGGTTGTTCCATAGCTGAGTTACAATTGTTGGTGTGGTCATGGGGGGAGGTGAGCACAGTGTCTACCTACTCCACTTGCTGGACCAGAAGTCTCCTGTGCAACATTTCTAAAGCACACTGTTCGTAGGCAGAGAAGCAGGGTTAGCCATCAGAGGGCCTGACATCTAGGCTCCATGATATCTATCCCGCTACCAAACATTCATGAGAGTTCATAGATTCCACAGAGGACTCACTGTTTCATCTCAAACTTCTCTAAGTTTGGAAAAAAAAAAAAAGCCTTAAAGGTCTGACAAATGCTATAACAAACTTTCCTAGTGATTACACATTCAGAAATACATTTGAACACAATCATCCAAGACATGGACTAAATTCCCATTACATAATTATTTATATTAACCTAATATTATAAATAAGTGTTCAACACTGGAATTATTAGGTATAAAGCATGTGATGAAATTCTGACTTTACAAAGAGTTTTTTGAAGCTTGGAATGATGTTTACATTATAATGGTAGGGGAAGTATGAGGCTTCAGTACTGTATGTACCATATGATCTCAACTATTTCTTAACATGGACAAGGAAATGAGGATAAAACATACAAAAATTTAACTGATATTTTTCCTTGAAATTATAGGTGATTTTATTTCTTTTTACTCTCTGCTGTCTTCATTTTTTTCCAGTAAGCATATGTAACTTTTATAATAAGAAATGTATAAAATATATTTTTTAAAGTTTACAGTCCTAAAACAGCACTTGATCTCCTTGTGATCCTCTATTGCATGAGGAAATATGACATTGTGAAAAGAGGGTCTCTGAGCCATTGTAACATGATATGTGAGCCAGCCAAAACAAGAGCTGAGAAAAATCACAGAGAAACTTGAAATCATGAAGCCCAATTTGCAGAATAATGGCAAAATGGAGATTATTCTTTGCAAAAAGTGAAAAAACTTGTCATGAATTTTTAGTTAAAAGTTTCTTTTCTAGAAGCCAGGAGAAGCATCCTTCTTTGTTTATGAGAAAGGGGTGAGGAGAGCTCAGAGGCTAAATCTGTGATATTATTCAATACTAGAGGCCTGATGCACGAAATTCGTGCAAGGGGCTCGGCCCTTGCAGCCCCTTGCAGCCTTGGCCAGCCCTGACAGCCCCTCACAGCCTCAGCCAACCTTGCAGCCCCTGCAACCCCTGCTTCATCTGAAGGTCATCCAGACGGTTGTCCGGAATGTTGTCTGGACGATCATTCAGCTGTTCAGTCTAATTAGCATATTAGCTCTTTATTATATAGGATTTGAATGTGGCCAAACACACAGCTATGATACAAAATATTATTATCTCTTTTGGTTGCAAGTTTTAAAGGCTCACTCAGGTAAATGTTTCAACTAAACAAACCATTTACCTAGGACATACATGGAGTGATAAGGGAGACAAAACTCATGGAGGGTGATAACAGGCATGGTGGGTAACTAGGAGCTATAATTGGAGCAAGTGCCACAGACACTGTAAGAACCTCTGAGTCTGGGGATGCTTTCAAGACTTCAGCAGCAGGAGTCTGTATATTGACACTAGTATTCCTGGATTGATTGATTGCTACAACTCAGCTTCTCTGGGATTCTATTTGTTGGTGTTGTTTGTTTTTTCCTGTTGTGATATCAACAGGTTTCTATACCCTTTACTCTATACATTTTCTGTACTGCATATCTTCTGCTTCTGTCCCTGGTCAGTTTAGTTTGCATATGGCTTATTTTGTCTACCCTAACTCCCTCTCCTATTCAGCGTTATGAGAACTTCAACTCTCATTGAAGAGAAGCCAACTGCCTCATTATCCCTGTATTCCTAGTTCAAAGTAGTCGAAGTGTCTCAGCTCCTCTATTTACAGTAAACCACTTTATAAGCCCCTAATAATCCTGTATAATAGCTGCTCTGAGTTCATCTGTTTTCTCCTTATTCATAAAATAAAACTTGTGACTGCCCTCTGGGAATGGATCTTGGGCTGAGTGGATTCACTGAGAAGAGAGGAGAAAAGATAGGTTACAACATAGTTTCTGTTCTTGAATGCCAATTTTACTTCAGTAATGATTTTATTCTGAACTCCTAATAAAGTGACGAGTATCCTAACATATCTGAGCAATGATGATCAGCGGGGAATAATTCTCTACCATTGTGGTTGCTCTTTGTCAAATTTATGCAAGAAAAAAAAAAGCCTTCTTTCTTTTTGCACTTATGTGGTAGAAAGGGTATTACTAATATTCTTGGTTTTAGGCAAGAAAGATCTTACTTTAAGGCTGAGTGCTACTAGACTGTCCCCATTTCTTGGTAATCCTTCACTCAACAGTTCTTTCCTTTACCCATAGCAAGTGTTCTGTGCCAGGAGGAGAAAAAAAACCCCTCACATTTTTATACTTTCTGTCTTGTAGAATTTTGTTGTTCATTGTTTCATAGCCACTTACCAAGAAGTTCCCTCTCTGTTAAAGTTCAAAATGATGGGAATGGTGAGTGAAATCAGTATGAATTAGAAGGGCCCCCAATAAATGAATTAAGGAGATTCCAAGATGGCTGCAGTGTAGCTGGAAGCTCTGTCTGCTTGCTCCCAACACCAGACTGGACTTGCTACTGAGCTGCAGAGCATTTAGCTTGAAAAACCAGTTGAGGTGTGGCTGATCTGAAATATTGTGAGCAGGGAGCATGGAGAAGGGACAGGAGGAGATGCAGAGAGATGAGCCAACTCATGAACCTGGGTGGCTAGGCAATTGGAGGGAAAGTACGGCAGTGGAAGCCCCCGCCTCCTGGGAGTATGGGGTCTCAGCTCCATGCAGGGATCCCCAAACCAGAGAAAAAGAGAAAGGAAGGTGAGCTGGCATAGCACTGGGAGGTGGGAATCAGTGATGATCCAGTCCACCTGGGAGACTCAGACAGCACCATCTCAGGCAAAGAGTTATTTCTTTGTTATAACACCAACCTGGGAAATTTGCCCTGACCTGTGACTGTGGAAGGGGCCATGTGGAGGGATCTCATGGGTCTACCCAGCACTGAATCTGAGGAACCCTTTAGTCTCTGGAAGAACTTTGGGCCGAGAGTAGCATGGGGATTGCACAGTGTGGCTTAGGAAACAGGTTTGGTCTTGCCCACCTGGAGTGCATGGGCAGTGCCCTTCCCCCCGCACCTACAGAATAGCTGGGTCTTCCCCACCCTGCTGCAACTCCAGGCAAAGAGGAATAGGCATCTGTGGCTGAAAATCTGTGCCCATAAGGTTTGGTCTGATGGCACTGAGGACTTGGACATTTGGCCTGGTCGGAGCCTTGGTGGAGGCCCTCCTAGGAGGGGCAGGTTGCACTGAAAAGTTGGAGTGCCAAGTGGGGCTGATGTTTTTATCCCTTCCTATTTGGTGTGGTGGCAAGGGGGTGCCATGGAGATAGGCAGAGCTGAGGCATTGTGGCTGGGTCTCCAGGGTGAGCTTCTGTCCAGGAGATAGACAGGCATGTCCTGGTCCCTGTGACCACATTGCAAGGAACTAGAGCCAAGCTTCCCAGTTAGTTCAGCCAGTGCAGCCCTGCAAAAGAGGGGAAGTGCCTTCCCCCACTCCCTCAAGCTATGGGCACCATCCCAAAGGGGAGTCTGTTTAAGCCACTCCAGCCAGATCTCTGATACTACCACAGATCTCAGTTTGGTGGGAGAAGGGAAAGCAAAGTAGAAAAAAAAATCACGCAATCTGAGCATCAATAAGAACAAATAATTTAAAAGCTTTAGGATAGTTTAAAGGAATTTTGGGATAATATGAAACATAACAACATCTGCATCATAGGGATACCAGGGGGAGAAGAAAGCGAGTAAGGGATAAAGAATCTGAAGAAACAATGACATAAAACTTCCCTAACTTGGTGGGGGGGAAAAGTAACACAATTTCAGGAAGTACAGAAAGTCCCAAACAGGATGAATCCAAAGAGACCCACACCAAGACACAGAATAATTACAATGACAAACATTAAAAGGCAAAGAAAGAATCTTAAAGGCATCAGAGAGACTCAGAAAGATCTACAAGGAAGCTGCCATAAGACTATCAGATTATTTTTCAGCAGAAACACAATCTGCTAGAAAAGAATAGCATGAGATATTCAAAGTAATGAAAAGCAAAGATCTGAAACAAAAACTACTCTATCCAGCAAGGTTATCATTCAAAATTAAGGTAAAATAAAGAACTTACAAAAGCAAACAAACAAACAAAAGCTAAAGAAGTTTAACACTACCAAACCAGCATCGCAAGAAATGATAAAGAGACTGCTGTAAGAAGAAGAAGAAAGAGAGAGAAAGAGGAACAAAAGCAGAAAGAATGAAAATGGCAATAAATACCTAATAATAACAATAACCTTAAATGTAAATAGATTAAATGCTCCAATCAAAAGACATAGGGCAGGTGAATGCAGAAGAAAACATGATCCATATATATGCTGCCTACAAGGGACCCACCTCAGAAGAAAAGACACACAGGATGAAAGTGAAAGAATGGAAAAAAACTTTTAATGCAAAAGAAAAACAAAAAACAGCTGGGTAGCAATATGTGTATTCTGAAAGAATACACTTCAAAACAAAGGTCATAATAAGAAACAAAGGAGATCACTACATAATACTAAAGAGAATGATCCAACCAAAGAAAATAACCCTCTTAAACATATTTGCACCCAATATAGGTGCACATAAATATATTTTTTAAAATATTGGAGGACTTTAAGGAAGAGATCCAATGCAGTCATAGTAGGGGATTGAACGCCCTACTGACATCAATGGATAGATCATCCAGACAAAAAGTCTACAAGGCAACAGCAACTTTAAGTGACACACTGGATCAGATGTATTTGATATTAACAGAACATTTAATCTCAAAGCAGCAGAATATATATATTCTTCTCAAGTGCAAATGGAACATTCTCAATGACAGACCACATGTTAGGACAAAAAATAAACCTTAACAAATTCAAGAATATTGAAGTCATATCAATAGAAACATTCAAACACATGAAGGCTAAATAGCATGTTATTAAACAATGAATGGGTTACCAGTGAGATCAAAGAAGAAATAAAAATTTTCCTGGAAAAACATGAAAATCAACACAAAAGAACCCCAAATCTGTGGAACACAGGAAAAGCAGCCCTAAGGGGGAAGTTCAAAGCATTACAGGCCAATGTCAAGAAACAAGAAAAATATCAAATAAAATATCTAACCCTACAACTAAAAGATCTAGAAACAGAACAACAAGAAAAGCCCAGAGGCCCTAACCAGTTTGGCTCAGTGGATAGAGCGTTGGCCTGTGGACTGAAAGGTCCCAGGTTTGATTCTAGTCAAGGGCATGTGCCTTGGCTGCAGGCACATCCCCAGTAGGATGTGTGCAGGAGGCAGCTGATTGATGTTTCTCTCTCATTGATGTTTCTAACTCTCTATCCCTCTCCCTTCCTCTCTGTAAAAAATCAATAAAATATATATTTTAAAAAAATTTAAAAAAAAGAAAAGCCCAGAGTAAGTAAAAGGAAAGAAATAATAAAGATCAGAGCAGAAATAAATGACATAAATAATAAAAAACAATACAAAATATCAATGAAACCAATTGTTTTTTGAAAAGATGATTGATGAACCTTTAGCTAGAATCATCAAGAAACAAAGAGAAAGGACCCAAATAAATAAAATCAGAAATGAAAGAAGTGAATAACAACAGACATACAAAGCATTGTAAGAAATACTAGGAACAACTATTTGCCAACAAACTGGACAACCTGGGTGAAATGGATAAATTCCTAGAAATATACAATCTTCCAAAACCCAATCAGGAAGAATCAAAAAACCTGAATAGACTGATAACAATTAATAAAATTGAAGCAGTAATTAAAAAACACTCCCAGCAAACAAAGTCCTGGACCAGATGGCTTCACAGTTTTACCAAACATTAAAAAAAGTAACATGTATCTTCTTCAAACTATTCAAAAAATTCAAAAAGAAGGAAGACTCTAAACTCTTTTTACAAGGGTAGCATTATCCTAATTTCAAAAGATAAAGACACATCAAAGAAAGAAAATTACATGGCAATATGTCTGAAGAGCATAGATGCTAAAATCCTCAACAAAATATTAGCAAATCGTATCCAGCAGTACATTAAAAAGATCATACACCATGACCAAGTGGGATTTATTCAATGTCCTGTATTTTTCTGAGTACAGGTCTTTCACCTACTTGGTTAGGTTTATTCCAAGGTATCTTATTTTATTTTCTTGTAATGGTAAATGGGATTGTTTTTTAGGTGTTTTTTTTTCCAGAGAGTTCATTATTGGTGTATAAAAATGCCATCAATTTCTAGATGTTAATTTTGTATCCTGCTACTTTGCTGAATTCATTTAATAAATCCAGTAGTTTATTGGAGGAGTCAATATCATGTCATCTGTGAATCATGGCAGTTTTACTTTCTTCTTTCCAGTTTGGATGCCTTTTATTTACTCTCCTTGTCTGATTGCTGTGGCTAGGACTTCCAATATTATGTTGAACTAGAGGCCTGGTGCACAAAATACATGCCTGGGTCATGGGAGGCACCCCTCAGCTTGGCCTGCACCCTCTCCAATCCAGGACATGCCTCTCACAATCCGAGACTACTGGCTCCTAACCGCTCTCCTACCTGCCTGGTCACCCCTAACTGTCTCTTCCTGCTGGCCTGATCACCACCTAACTGCTCCCCTTCTGGCCTGATTGCCCCCAATTGCCCTCCCCTGATGGCCTGATTGCCCCAACTGCCCTCTCCTGCCAGCATGCTGGCCCCTAACTGCTTGCTTCCTAACCACCTCTGCCTTGGCCCCTGCCACCATGGCTTTGTCTGGAAGGAAGTCGGACATCTGGAAGATGTCCAGTCGACCCAGTCTAATTAGCATATTACCCTTTTATTAGTATAGATAAGAGTGGTGAAAGCAGACATCCCTTGTTCCTGATCTTAAGGGGAATGCTCTTGGTTTGTTCCCATTGAGTATGACATTGGCTGTAGGTTTTCATATAACTCAATACCAAGAAGACAAACAATCCAATTAAAAATGTGTAAAGGGCCTGGCCAGCATGGCTCAGAGGTTGAGCATCTACCTATGAGCCAGGAGATCACAGTTCAATTCCCAGTCAGGGCACATGCCCAGTTGTGGGCTCGATCCCCAGTAGGTTGTGTGCAGGAGGCAGCCAATCAATGATTCTCTCTCATCATTGATGTTTCTATGTCTGTCTCCCTCCCCCTTCTTGTCTGAAAACAATAAAAATATTTTTAATGGGTAAAGGGCCTTAATAGACACTTTTCCAGAGAGGACATACAAATGGCCAGTAGATATATGAAAAAATGCTCAATATCACTAATCATGAGAGAGATACAAATTAAAACTACAATGAGTATCACCTCACACCTGCCAGAATGGCTACTATTAACAAATCAACAAATGACAAGTGCTGGCATGGATGTGGAGAAAAGGGAACCCTAGTACACTGTTGGTGGGAATATAGACTGGTGCAGCCACTATGGAAAATAGTATGGAGTTTCCTCAAAAAATTAAAAATGGTACTGCTGTTTGACCTAGTCATCCAACTTCTAGGAATATATCCTAAGAATCCTAAGACACCAGTCAGAAAGAATATATGCACCCTATGTTTATAGCAGAATTATTTACAATAGCTAAGACCTGGAAACAGTTCAAGTGCCTATCAGGAGATGAGTGGATAAAAAAAGCTGTGGTACATTTACACAGTGGAATACTGTGCAGCTGTGAAAGAAATGCTTACCCTTTGCAGCAGCATGTGTGAACCTGGAAATTATCATGCTAAGTGAAATAAGACAGTCAGAGAAAGAAAAATACCACATGATCTCACTTATATGTGGAATCTAATTTACAACATAAAGTAAGGAACAAAATAGGTCCAGAGGCATGGACACATGGGACAGACTGAGAGATCTCAGAGGGAAGGGTTGGAGGGAAAGGGAAGAGATTAATCAAAGAACATGTATACATGGACACGAACAATAGTGTAGAGAAGGCCTGGTGTGAAGCAGGGGCTGGGTGGAGTGGGGAGGAATGGGGGACATCTGTAATACTGTCAACAATATGAATAAATAAATAAATAGGAAGAAACGAGTTAATGAGGATTGTGTGCACAGAGACAAAGAATCCTCTTGAAGTCTTACTAACATGTAAGTTGAAGGAAGCAAGCAAGTTCTGCTTCCAAAGAGACACTTAAGTTCAGTGTTTACTCACGTGGCCAAGCAGAAGGAATGTAGAGAAATGGCGCCTAAGTGAATGAAAAGGAGTCTAGAAAGCACAAGGAGAATAGAATGCATATTCAGTGGCTGGTACATAAAAGTGCAAGCCTAACAAAGAATCAGAGGGGAGTTTTCTCGAATGGTCTTCACCGGTATGTAATGTATGGGTCAGCAGCAAGTGCTTCTCAGACTTGAGCATGCATCAGAAACAACTAGAGACTTGGTAAAACACAGATTGCTAAACTTCTCCCCAGACATTTTGATTCAGTAGGTCTTGGGTGGGACCTGGGAAATTGCATTTCTAATAAGTACTCCGATGATACTAGTGCTCCTGGTCTAGGGACCAACTTTGAGAACCTTCGGATTGGCAGATGCACCAAGCAATACGGTTGGAAGATGCCTTTTGTCCTTGAACAGTAGCATGTGTTTTCTTGCAGTAGCCTTCCTCTGGCTGTGGGCTCACTTGTGCTGACAGATGGCTGAGGCTGCCCATTTCAAGATCTCATACCTGTTTCTGGTTTTGTTTCTTTAGGTGCAAGCCATATCATGTGATCCTTTTTGCTTTATGATTCAATAAAAATATAAGAATGATTATTAGATATTTAAAACTTAAAACAGAAAAAAAAAGCAATAATATCACCAAAATACTAAAAGGGTTCTAAGAATAAGCGTTAATTTTAGCCATGAATTTTTAAGCAACCAAGATAAAAATGGGAAAAAGGATGGGTGGCATAATTCTCAATATTAAACATATATAAAGTTCTTTAAGAGAGATCCATACACTTGTGATTTTAAATAATAAGGAGGAAAGTAAAGGGCAATTCAGGAGTGTGGTATCACATGAACAATTTTTCTTCAAGATTGCAAGAAATCTTTAAGGGTATGTGTAAAACGTGGTAAGCAGGCTGACTGAGGCTAAGTGAAAGCTAATTTTGAGGATGAGTGAGCAAAAGTCCCAACACCCAACTGGTAGTACACTGGTAGCTTTGAAGACCCAATGCCTTCATGATAATGCTTATTGCAAAATCAGACCCTGGTTCCAGAAGCTAAGCTGAAACAAAGACACCTGAATTGTTACTGGGTTGCTAGGAAAACCAGACCAGCTTCCCATGAGCCCCAGCACTGGGCAGCTCTACTCATAAAAGCAATAGCTGATAATAGAACAGGGAGTAGTCACAGGTCTGGGAAAAATCCAGAAGGGATTCTCTGGGTTCTTGCACAAGGTCACCTGCTATAAAATAAACACCAAAGGACTTATAAAATGCCCAAGAAACACACTGATGCAAAACTAATCCAATCCTCTAACTCTGCCCATGGGTTTTGTGAGGTGTCGCCTGGCTCCAGTTCAAATTCCTGTCATAATGTCAGAGTTTCCAGATTACTGGGACATTTAGCTCAGAGTAGGCAGGACATTTTCTGTGGAGGGACTTTCTTTTGCCAGGAAGGGTGGAGTGGCTGAAATGGAATAACCCAATCAGGTTTTTTAAATTCCTATTCTTGATGTCTCCTTTGGATTCTCATCATATCACCACATGAATCAAAACAATCTGGAGACATGTGGTCACACTAATGCCCCAAAGTACCTTTTGTCCCTAATACCATCTAGGGACAATGCCCTCCCACTCCCACCCTCCCCCCCCCCCCCACAAAAACACAGAAAAATAAAGTCCCCCAAATAAACACCATTTGCTTAGGAATCATCAGGAAAGAGAAAGCAGCTGAGCAATTTCTACTCTTCACACAGTCATGTGACACTTTGTTTATACTCAACTAGTAGGATAAGCATTGAAAGTCCAAGTACGTAGATCTAACTTTTTTTTGGCTTGGGCTGATTGTTTACTTTTGCCGTACTGTCAAAATTCATCATCAGCGTCTCCATTATCTTTCCCATAAATATACGAGATTCAGTGGAAAGGAGAACATTCCTCAGGCCTGCTTAATAAGCAAATTATTTTTCAACTGCTTTATCCCCTCCCTCCACACCCTCTTTGAATAAACATTTGGGAAACACAATCCTGTGGGCTAGCAATTTGCCAAGACTCTCTTTGTCCTCACAAAGGCAGGGGAAACAAATGGACGAGCTTAATGCAGGATATGAGTTATCCTGGATAATCAGTTGAAATATCCACATCTCTAATTCAAGGCTTCCTTTGATTTATCAATGTCATATTTCACATTAAGGCCCCCAATGTCCATTTTCTTCATTTCCTTTCTAATTATTGCTTCCCAACTCAATGATTTGCTGTTCTATAGTTTCTGAAGTTTTGCATCCAGTTTGTTCAGCATCTTGGGATGTGATGAGAAAAGTGGTCTCTCTGTTACAAAAACCATATGGACTTTTTGTTATTTTCATTTACTCTTCCTATCCTCTCTTGCTTGTCAGTAAGTATATCCAGGTTAGTGGCTAATGATGCAAGAGATGAAAAGTAAAAGCTTTCTGAGATCATTATGGGAAGGGTCAGAAAGAATGGAGGCTCGGGTATTTGAGGCCTGGACTAAAGCCCAGTTTTACCACTTATTGGGGACAGAAACATGTATGAATTCCCTAACCCAGCCGTGGGCAAACTACGGCCCGCGGGCCGTTTGAAATGAATAAAACTAAAAAAGAAAAAGACCGTACCCTTTTATGTAATGATGTTTACTTTGAATTTATATTAGTTCACACAAACACTCCTTCCATGCTTTTGTTCCGGCCCTCCGGTCCAGTTTAAGAACCCATTGTGGCCCTCGAGTCAAAAAGTTTGCCCACCCCTGCTACTATAGGATTCATAGTACTATCTACTAACTCTGAGAGATTTCAAACTCTCAGAAAATTTGAACTCTGAGGATTAAAAATAAGAATCAGCTTGCTGGATTGTCGAGGGAATCAAATAATGTATATCATGTCTTGCCCCTCTACTGTTTCCACCCCAGTGTAAGCCACTATCCTCTCACCTGGATTATTGAAACAGCCTCCACTTCCACCCCTCCTTTAACCCAAAACCAGATTCAGCACAACGCAAATCAGACCAGGTTACACTCTGTGCAAACTCTCCAAAGGCTTCGAATCTCTCTTAGAGTGAAAGCCGGAGTCCTGCCTTAGAACAGCCCCACCATTGCCTTTCTGCCAGCAACTCCTCCTACTCTCTTCCTTCCTTATTCCATTCAGCCACCCGGGCCTTCCGGTGTCCCTTGAATGCCTCACCTCAAGGCCTTTGCATTGGCTCTTTGCTTTGCCTAGAATGCTCTTTACCATGCCCTAGGCCCTCAATTCACCTGATGTCAACACAGCTCAGATAGGCTGTTCCATGAATGTCACCAACTCTCATCATGAGCATTACCACCACATCCTCCTAGTGCAGGTGTCAACTAAACCCACAGGGAAATTGATGTGTCAGGGGAATCCCTAAGCAACAGAGGATGGGATTTGGTGAACAAATGCCTGACCTCCCATCCTTCAGTGAGACAGCCCTGAGATGTATTTTCCATGGGTTCTCAGGGGCCTGGAAGGAACTGAGCCCCGCTGCACACAGCAGTAAACAGCTTGTCAGTACACTCTCCACTGGCTTCCCGCACTTCCCTGTCTCACTCTTCCATATTCCTGACTTCTGCTTTTTAGGACCATCTATCCAAACTTAAATCTCAAAGTTGCATTCCTTTATGACATTCTAAAATAAAAACCAGGGAGAGTCCGGAAGAAACAAGAGTGCGGCGTGAACATGGGGAAACAAGAGAAAGCAAGGAAGTATGTGACCATGAAGCGAATGCTTAGTCTCAGAGATCAGAGGCTTCAAGACAAGGATAGTTTAAAACCTAAAAAGAAAGAAAAGATAGATCCCAGTGCACTCAAAGAAAGAGAAGTCCCCCAACACCCCTTCTGCTTATTCTTCCAATTTAACACTCAGCTAGGCCCACCGTACCACATCCTGGTGGATACCAACTTCATCAACGTTACCATTAAGGCCACACTGGACTTAGTGCAGTCAATGATGGATTGTCTCTATGCCAAGTGTATCCCTTGTATAACTGACTGTGTAATGGCTGAAATTGAGAAATTGGGGCAGAAGTATCGAGTGGCTCTAAGGATCGCCAAGGATCCAAGCTTTGAACGATTACCATGGACACACAAAGGAACCTATGCAGATGACTGCTCAGTATAGAGAGTAACTCAGCGCAAGTGTTATATTGTGGCCACAGTTGACCGGGGCCTTAAACGAAGAATCAGGAAGATCCCTGGAGTTCCCATCATGTACATTCCTAACCATAGGTACATTGAGCGGATGCCAGACGATTATGGAGCCCCTCGGTTCTAATACTTAAAAGACAAAGTTTCTCTGCTTTCCTTCAACCAACTTTCTCTGTTGCAGGTTTATTAAACATGCTACAACATGTGTTATTGCTCCACTCACACATTTGCTGTGATGAGCTGAGAACAGTTAAACACACTCACTTTTTGGTGGTGGTTTGAAAATGATATTGATGTTGCTTTGAAAATGATATTTTGTATCATTTAAAAATTTGTTACATCTTTTTATAAATCAGGTGACTGCTAAAATAAAATAAAATAAAATAAAATAAAATAAAATAAAATAAATGAAAACCAAAAGTGAATATCCCATGTCCACTTCAACTTGAAACCTGGGAGCCTAGAAAAGGGTATTTCTCTGTTTCTTGAAGTCAGACGCCAGGCCTTCTCCTCCCTTTCCCAATGTAACTAGTTTTGAGAGTAGGCAACCAGCAAATTTGAAGATGAAACATAAAAAGCATGTCCCATGGGGTAAGAGATGTGTCTAGAAGTATTCATGAAATTACTTCCTGCTCCTGTTAACTTTAGAATCAGGCAACAGTATTTTCAAACCAGGAAGTGTTTTTCCTGGCTCACCATTGTCCACACGTTTTGCTGGAGCCTGGCACATATACACATTCACCCGGAATTTTATGCTCACTGTGTGGACTGTCATGAGCTATAAAACAGCCAATATCTCCCCTTGGTATCTCAGAGAAAAGGAGGATGTTCATCTCAACATTGTTTGGAATAATTTTTTCTCTCTGAGAAGAACAATCTCCTTGAGGCTCTACTAGAAAATAAAGGTAAAGTGGTGTATTCATTTGCTCAGGCTAACAATAACAAAATACCACAGGCTGCAGGGCTTAGACAACAGACATTTATTTTCTCGTAGTCCGGAGGCTGGAAGTCCAAGATCAGGGTGTTGGCAGGTTCGGTTTCCTCTGTGTGTCTTCCCTTGGCTTGAAGATGGCTTCCTTCTCTCTGTGTCCTCCCATGAGCACACATCCCTAGTGTCCCTGTGATCCAAATTTCAGGTAGGAGTAGGGCCCATTCTAATGACCTCATTTTTCCTTAATTACCTCTTTAAAGATGCTATCTCTATACAGGCTGCATTCAGAGGTGGGACAGGGTTTCCACATGTAGATTTGGGATACAGATAATTATTTAACTAGGCATGGCCTTGCCCTGTTTACTCTCACCCCCCACCCCCCACCCCCTCTGAACACACACACACTTTACATTATTCACAAAATCTCAGTCTTTTCTAGAAAGGTATCTAGGATCACAGGTATCCCTGGACAAACCTTTCAGTCATGGTGTGGGTTGGCCACTTACTTTGTCTCCTGTCCTGACCTGGCCCCTTTGGTTGCTCAGGTACTGATGAGCTGACATAGGAGCATATTCCGATTATCCTTGGAGCTGGTTCCTGTGAGTCCTCTGTGCCCTTTACATATTATTCCAAAGCCACTCTGCTGAAGTACCCACATTCCTTGCCCCTTCATGCCATGCCCTGTCATGCTGGACCTAACATCTCACAGAAATGGTATGTGATGTCCACCCTGCCATTCCTGCTTCTGGATATGTTGTCTCTAAGACCCGCTCAGACACTGCACCGTGCTATCTCCAAAACTCCTTTTCTCAAAAGCACACGTGCCCCTTCACCAAAAAAAACCCTTCCCTTCCCTTCCCTTCCCTTCCCTTCCCTTCCCTTCCCTTCCCTTCCCTTCCCTTCCCTTCCCTTCCCTTCCCTCCCCTCCCCTCCCCTCCCCTCCCCTCCCCTCCCCTCCCCTTCCCTTCCCTCCCCTCCCCTCCCCTCCCCTCCCCTCCCCTTCCCTTCCCTTCCCTTCCCTTCCCTCCCCTCCCTCCCCTCCCCTCCCCTCCCCTCCCCTCCCCTCCCCTCCCCTCCCCTCCCCTTCCCTTCCCTTCCCTTCCCTTCCCTTCCCTTCCCTTCCCTTCCCTTCCCTTCCCTCCCCTTCCCTCCCCTTCCCTTCCCTTCCCTTCCCTTCCCTTCCCTTCCCTTCTCTTCCCTTCCCTTATTCTCTCTCCTTCCCATCATCCACAGAACCCCTGTGATTCTGTAAGCCTGAAATTTCAGCTTTGAAATTTATCCTCACCCAGCCCTGGCCAGTGTAGTTACGTTGGTTGGAGTGTCATCCCATGCACCAAAAGGTGGTGAGTTCCATTCCCAGTCAGGGACATACCCAGGTTGCAGGTTCGATCCCCGGTCCTGGGCTCATGTGGTAAGCAACTGATTGATGTTTCCCTCTCACACGCCATTTCTCTCTCTCCCTCTCTCTCTTCATTCTTCTCTCTAAAATCAATAAAGCTCTTTAAAAAAATAAAGAAACTTCACCTCATCTGAAAGAGCATGATCTGAAATGTAGAGATCAAATAGTATTTTAAGAGTGATTCCTTCAGTAAGCTTACAAATATAAAACTACTGAAAGCTAAAGAAAAATAATTGTATAACATTTTAGGGTTTAAGAGATTTTTATTTATGTATAAATATTAAACCATTTGATCTTCACACAGCCCTGGAATGAGGGTATTTCCTCATCTCCACAGATAAACTGAGAGGTGGACGTTTGTCCGACGTGGCCAAGGTCAACAGTCAGTGAATGGAGGACCTAAGACTATTTCAGAGGAGACGAGATTGGGTGTGTTCGGGGTGGTTTGGCCATAGACCCTAAGACTATTTCAATGCTCTTTCAAGACTGCTGTCATCCTCCGCTTACACTGTATTGGAAAATGACTAAGTTAATTTTAATGTATGATGCATAAGAAATACCCTTGTAAAATTAGACACTATTTTACAAATAAGCAAATGCTTCCTACCTTCTTCCCTTAAATTATTAGCTACTACTTACTCTTAGCTACTATTAGCTTCTATGTATTATTATAACCACTCAGTTGATTCTTTTGGCCCCCACTATGAGGAGCTGCGTTGCTTCCTTAGGGCTACAAGAACAAAGTGCCTCGAACTGATTGGCTTAAAACAACAGATTTTCTTCTCTCTCAGCTTTAGAAGATAGACTCTGAAATGAAGTGTCAGCAGGGCCATGTTCCCTCTGCAGCTCTAGGGAAGGAGCCTTCCTCGCCTCTTCTAGTTTCTAGTCCTTACAGGCAATTCCTTGGCTACACTTGGCTTGTAGACACATCACTCCAATCTCTGCCTCCATCTTCATGTGGTCTCCATCAGTCTGTGTTGCTTCTCCCCTAATTATAAGGATGGTAGTATGACTTCATTCTAACTTGATTATATCTGGAATGACCCCATTTTAAATAAGGTCACATTCACAGATACCACAGGTTAGGACTTGAACATTTCTTTGGGGGAAGGCAAAATTCAACCCACAACAGGCATAGGGCTATAATCTTTTTACCTATATCCTAAAGATGAAGACTGTGAGGCTCAGAGCATGTAAGTCAGTGTTTCTCTAAGTTTGGCCCAACAATTGCCTGCTTCGAAACCACCTGGAGGTTTGTTACAGTACGAACACCTGGGCCTCCCCATGGAGCAGAAAAAAAAAAAATAAATAAAAATCTGTATGTCTAATGAGGGCCAAATGTGGCTCATAGAAGCACTTGATTTGGGAAACTCCTAGATTGATCAGAGCTACTGAGGATTTTGTAAATGGGTGGTATAAACTGAATGCAAGCCTAGGCACTCAGACTTCAGCATTTTATTTCCTTAGTGGGCCCCACTTTACCTCTCCTTTTCTTATTCAAGATCCTGCTTGATTGTTTGCCTCAATCTCCTGTGAATGTTGGTCTTCCTTGCTTGCCATACATGTCCTTTTCAGGACTTTGTGCAATGTGTACAGGTTGGCACTGCACAGCCACACCCAGAAGCCCCATTCTCTCACCAAACCCTTGTTCCACCTCTCCCTGTCTTGTATCATTCTCTTTCCACATCACCTACTCAGCTGTCCCATCCATGTGGGGGGAAGCTAGTCCACACTCTGGTTGCTTATAAAATCTTCAGATCCTCATGTTTTATACCATTTCTTCCCAATAATTATACTAACTTTCTCTTAAGAAACATTGGGCAATTACATTTTAGACCCCTCTTTCCAAGAGATACTAATTTTGTCATGTTCATCCTCTGTTCAAGGAAGAAATATTGCTAGGACTTACAAATAATAATAATAAATGACAAACATCTACACTCTTCTTATGTGTCGGCCATCATGCCATATCATGAAGTTTCTCATTAGACCCTCCTTTGGAGAGATTACCATTTTATGGATAAGCAAACTAGGTCTTCAAACCAGAACCAGGATTTGAACCCAGATAATTTGACAGTTCCAATTCCTCATTTCGGACTCCAAGCTCTCCATGGTAAGGCTCCTCTTTTCTATCTGATACTGACTGCAATCATCATCCATGCTTCTCTACCAACCAACCTCCTCACTATATCTCTCCACTTCCAAACATTACTCATTCCCACTCCCTGACTTCCCAAATATATCCAATTTGGGCCTTAGCATGCACTGTTATATGTTGTCTTATTTATGAACAAAGACAAGTTTGTATTCCCAGCACTCATCTTACTAGGAGGGAAGTAGGCACAGAGTAAGTGTATCTTGAGTGAATGAAGATAGACCATCCTGGGAATGGCAGCTCTGCACACAATGGAAACCCCGTACTGAGAAGCAAAAGCTCTGCTTTCCATCTTTGACTGTTGCTTCTTAGCATTATGGCTGGACATGCACATTCATCTCTGCCGCTTGTACAAAGAAGGGTTGGGTTACGTAATTTCTGAAATTTCATCTGGGCTTAACACTCTCCAAATCTAAGTCTTACTTCTTCCACAAAAATACTCCTACAACTTCAGCTCATACTGATCTCTTCTGTTCTTAATCAAGTCCATATTTCAGTACCAAAAATCAGAATACAATATGACAGAAATATTTTCTTCTACTTCTGGATATGCGAAGCAGTAAAATTGTAACTTGAGTGCTAAAATATGCTGCTATGCTTGGGATGTTTTGAGAGGAACAGGGGGGCAGAATATTTCAAAATCACAGAGTCCTCACAGCTATATTTTGATTTTTATTGAATACCATTTTTTGTACTTGTTTATACATTTTCTACATTCTCTATTTGCCATGTGTATAAATCTTAGCTCCTTCTCAGCTAAGTCCTTGAGATGAGAGGCTACCCAGTATGCTTTTAGTATCCCGATGCAATCTCATATTACAAACCAATACGTACCTCTGTTCTTCAAACAACGCAAAGCTAAACATACTATAAAGTATATGGATTAAGCATTAAATACTTGCTAGGTTAGGAAGCTAGAACTCCAACAAAAGGGATCATTTCAGTTTGGTCATTTGTAAAGGAGTCAACAAAAAAGAGAAAGCTAATGGTGCTGTCACATAGATCTGAAGGACCTTGGACTAGGTGTCTAATGCATATATTGACTCTTTTTTAAAAAATATATTTTGTATTAATTTCAGAGAGAAAGGAAGAGGGAGAGAGAGAAGAAACATCCATGATGAAAGAGAATCATGGGTAGGCTGCCTCCTGCACACCCCCTGCTGGAGATCGAGCCTGCAACCTGGGCATGTGCCCTTGACTGGAATCGAACCCGGGACCCCTCAGTCCACAGGCTGACGCTCTATCCACTGAGCCAAATCAGGTAGGGCGCATATGTTGACTCTTAAACTAAATCACCATATTTATGGATAACTCATTACGAGTGGAGTTTTCTATCACCATTATCAAATATATTGATATGACTTTTTAATATATAATTGTTACTTTATTTATTATTCTTGGTAGCACTATTGAGATGCATGGATGATAAAGGATACCCAGCTATTGGAAAGTAAAGAAACTAAGCCAAAAATTTAGCAGAAAATGAGAGGCAGAGAGGGTAATGACATTCCTGGCTAGCACTTTTGTAGCAAGCTCTCTCTCCTGGGCTCAGGGCTGGATCAGGAAACAACAGAATACAATGAGGAATGGCCACACATTTATTTCCAGCTAACCTAGAACCAGTGAACCAGTCACTGCCAACAAAACAGCACCGCTAAGTCCTACAGGCTAGAGTGAAATAATTAGGTGCAGTCAGTATCCCAACAGTTTACTAAGGAATCACCCACCAGCAACCTGGTCTATTAAAGGACCAGATGGCATACAGAATAGAAAACAGCACAATGTTTAAAAACCCAGGCTTAAACAAGACAGAAATTTAGTTATTTCACTCTCATGCAACAATCAAAGGAAGTACTGGTTTAGTGGAACCACGGCTTCCCCTGTGTTCTGCTTTATCCACCTAACATATGGCTTCCAGCCTCCATGTCACCTCACAACGCAAGATAGATGCTGCCGCTCCAAACATTGCGTACCACATGCTGATTAAGAGGAGGAAGAAAGCTGATATAGCAAAAGGGTATTTCCAGAAGAGTCATCCCTTTAAAGGAACCTTCTAGGAAGTCCCACTCAAGACCTCTGCTGACATTTCACTGGCCACGACTTAGGCAGGTACCTAGTTGCAGGGGAAACTGGAGGCTATAAAAGATTAGCTGGGTACATGGATTTGTAGAATGCAGTTGGAATTCTGGTACTAAAGGGAAAGGGGAGGGAATGAATAGCCTTTGCCTCCTATTGGCACACGAAAACCCTGAGGAAGAAGCTCTCTAGACTGGATTTACTTTTAAGAATTTGCTCTGACTTTTGCACTTTGAGAATGAAACAGCTAAGAATAGGTATTTACAAATAAAGTGCCTGTCATTTTCTACAGGGTTTTCCCTGCAGGGCTGACATCTGAGGGAACGCTATCTAAGCCAGTGCTCATAGCTTAGAGAGAGGATTGCTGCCTGCCTGTCTGCCTGCATTGTTTTCATGTCCCAGAGACAGGAAAGTCTGAAATTCCAGAAGCATAAACATGTGGGTCTGGACTCCTCCCACTCATCACACTTTCAGTCTCATTAGAACTTGCTTCACTCAAGAAGGTGGGGAAGAACTTCTGATCAGTACCTCGGTGGGTGGGTAATGTGGCTATGCCTGGGCCAACTGTCACGCGTTTAGATATTTAGAAGAGGACCAGCCTTCAGCTCCTCAACGAGCCCTGCAGAGAGCCATGGGATGGCATCGCAGAGGAAGGAGGTCACAGTTACTGTTTGAGGGCCAGGCACTTGCTGTGTAAATAAGGAGCTAACATAGATCCCTTTCCCAGGGCAAGGGATGTTAGAAGGTGAGGAACCCAGAAAGGAGTGTCATCTGTTAAGAAAAAAAGGTATATCACTTTGTCAAATATCTATGTATTATTCCCAGTGTCATTTCTACTTCCTCTCCCCTCTTTCGAACACCTCTTCGCAATCTTTGCCACAAAAAATGTTAACCTCCCCCCAAAATGAATAAGAGGGTACAAATCCACCACTGCCCCCATAACAAGGTTCCAGGAGAAGCCTGAAAGCCAGGGAGGATGGAAACAGGATAAGGGTGCCCAGCGAGGCCCTACTGCTCTGCAGAGGTCAGCACAGGAGATGCTCATGGAATGGTCAAACAGGTGAGGTCAGATTGTGATGAGGAGCCATGGTGGCCTCGGTTCAATGAGAGACCATGCCGCCCATCACTCACCCAGCCCTGCTTCTTCACCTCCCACATCTCCAACTCAAGTTGGGGCTCTTGGAAGGGAGGGAGGGGTCTCCTTTGACTAGTAGCCTGTGTGACAGGAGCGGGGCCAGATGGAAACCATCACAGAACTGGATTCCACGCCTGGCCAAAGTCACCAGCAACCTCCATCTACCTCCCTGCAACCCAAAGCCATTGTGATTGAATTGCTTTCTATTGCTGCACTTTGTGATCTGCCTTTTCTGCAACTTAATAAGAATGAAGAGAGAATGGCAGAAAGCTATCCAGTGTCATCCCCGCAGGCTAACGGCCACTTTTTAGGGAAGCTGAGTGTCCAGCCCTGATGGGCTCCTGGGCTCTGTGAGAACTGCCCACTTCCAAGTGCCATACACTGTGTATTTAACACAATTTTCCCCCAGGTAGAGGCTGTGTCACCGCCAGCTGACAGAAATAAATCAATGACATGTGATCCCTCAGCCCTGAATCTTGCTGTATTTTAAGGCATTGTTCTGATGTGTGTTCTTTTTTGGCCAAATAGCCTATGCCCTTCAGCCTTCCACCCATCCTTTGAAGTTCATAGCACTGGTCTCCCAGGACCCATCTGTGCTGGCCTCCAGGGAGACACAGGCCTGGCTGTGACCACAGATGTGTTGAGCTGTATTCTCAAGCCACCACACTGCCCTCTACAAGTCCCAATAGGTTTGGGCTGAAGAAGCATAAAGACCAGATCTGCATCATGGGCCCTCTTAGTTACAGGCTCCAGGCCATTAGCAGTGTAGTGTGTGGCCATTCTGCTGGGACATTTTGTTCTGATAGATGAGCCCTCACTTATTAGAGATGCTGAATCCTGAACAAGTCTCAACTCTGCTCCAGTGATGCTGGCCACAGGAAGTAATAACAAAGGTAGGCCCTATCTGATGTTTGACTCCTCCTAAATATAAACAAAGGGCACCAGTCCTATCAATAAGTAAATTGCCTGCCTTTTGGTTATAGTTGAACTGTTTTGAAGCAAGGGTTGTACTTGGAAAGTTATCATTCTACGGCAGCAAGGAGCCAAAAAGAGTTAATTCACCTCCAAAAGGAGCATAGTTCACTCCTTCCTCCCAGAAGGATCAGATCAAGAGGTAATTATAAATGACTGATAATATTATTCATCTTTTTATTGGGCTATAATTAAAGAGAGCTTTCATCCTCATTACTCTAGCAATTCCACTTTGAATATATCCTCAGAGAGAGAATTTGGAAGTAATAAACCAGAGTCTTCTCCTTCTGAAGTTTAGCATCTTTTAAATGATAAAAGGTTCTATTACTGAGGGGAAATTTTTTTTTCATCTAAATTAGCATGACCTGCTCCCAGAGTCCGGTGTACTTCCCAGTCACGGCTTGCTGATCCCTAAGGAGCTGAGAGGAAACTGGAGGGAGCAGAGGAGAGTTCCCCCAATGCAGGGCGCTCTCCATGACAGCCAGAAACTAAGAACTCCTTGCAGGGCTAGAGAGCTACCATCAAGTAGATATCAAAAAACAGATCTAGACACTAGAGGGAAGAATGTCTAGGCTCAGACTCAAGAACTTCTAAACAATGAGGATCTATAAAAATGTTGGGTATTCTGTAGCTCACAAATCAGAGATACTCCCTGCCCTTGGATAGGTCATAGTTTGGGGAAAGAGGGTAATAAACGGATTTTAAAAAAACTTGTAGATTATGTTTCCCAACTATGGCAAGTGATACAATTGTAGATACATGGTATAAGAGTAGAGAATGAAGGGGGGATGGTGAACGTGCTTAGAAAAGGCAGCCAGGTATAGCCTCTAGGACAGTGGTTCTCAACCTGTGGGTCGCGCCCCCTGAAAATACATCCTGCATATCAGATATTTACATTACGATTCATAACAGTAGCAAAATTACAGTTATGAAGTAGCAACAAAAATAATTTCATGGTTGGGGGTCACCACAACATGAGGAACTGTATTAAAGGGTCAAGGCATTAGGAAGGTTGGGAACCACTGCGAGGTGCCCATTTACCCAGATCTGCAGGCGATGAGGAGGGGGGAGAGCACGTGTGAAGGCCATGAGCAGAGAAAGAGCTGTGCCAGCTCCTGAACCATATGGAACAGGTTGGCTGAGGAAGGAGTCCCAGGAGTCGAGGTTAGAGAGATATATTTTCAACAGGCACCTGGTCAACCACTTGCTGGAAATGGTATAGTGGGAATGTGTGTGTAGATAATTGAGCTAACCTTTAGGGACCTTCTTAATTTGGGGATGTTAATTTTGACATTTAAGTGGGCTTACCTCATGGCAGGCCACATGCTGGCCCAGGTGGCAAGAGAACTGGGAAGGTAGCCCCATGCATGTGCTTGGAGGGAAGAGCACGCAGGCACACATGCTGCTCCTGTGTCCAAGCCTGAGGTTCGTAGCTCAGCATCTCAGATCCTGTCTATCTCAGCAGCCGGTGTTTATCGCCAGGCTATTCTTCCTCCTCTCTAATCCATTCTCCGCACACTGACTAGAAGTGATCTTTCTAAAACCAGGTGCAACTAGATCTCTTTCATAAAAACTGCCTGTTACTTACAGAGTAAAGGAAGGGTATTGAGCGAATTCTTATTTGTGCTCTGCTGACCTCTTTCTTGGCTTTGTCACTTACTGATTTGTACTCTAATAATAATATAAAGTCCATTTCACCCAGTTCTCTTTCCTTCAACATTTTTTTTTGCAGATTCACCCACATCCAGGCTAAACTTTGCTCCCTTCAAAAGATACCCACAGCTTGCATCTGACTGCCCTGGGACTCTTCCTCAGCTCCGTCCCTCCCTCAGTAGTGAAATAATACTAAGGAATTTCCATTACTTTCTTGGCCACACTCCTCATGGATATGGATTCTGTTCCTAATGGCTCCATGGACCTCAAGGTCAAACCCCCTGTTTCCTCATAGTCCCACCCAGATTGGGCAGTGCTCTGGGGAATGGTAGGCAAATATCCATGCACATCATGTAGTCTTAGGGCTTTTTCTCTTCCTTCTATCTAGAACATCCTTCCTTCATTTCTTCATCTGACTGTATTGTTTTGACCTTTTAGAAATCAATCTAACTGTTACTGTCCTTGGGGGACCATCCATAAACAACCAATTTGATCTAATCGTCCCTCCCCACTGTTCTATATTGTAGACACCAAGTACATGTAAATTATGTGTTAGTGTGTTTCCATTGTAATATATTTTCCTTAAAGTTAGCACTGTGTCCCTTCAATTTTGTTTATCCTGCATTTCATCACTCTCAGCCTACCAGTCAGTAGACACTCACCAAATGTTGAGAGACTTTTGAAATGTACAAAGGAAATAATAAAACAGAGAGACAATTGTAGAAAATAGTTTTTTTTTTCATGTTCTGAAGCCCTTCAGTTTGTCAACTTAGCTCATCTGATCCCTGAACCACCCATAGCCTGGATGCACCACATGGTTCAACACTGTTTAGATTGAGGGTCTGGACTTAGTCTTGTAGGCCAGGATTTGTTTTCAGTTCACATGGCTCTTTATCTTTGAGGGCACTTTCTACCTGCATATATTCTTATGTTTATAACCTTATAGCTAAAATATAAAATCAATGATGGTTGTACCTAGCACATAGGAGTTACTTAATATATTATTGGTGGGGAAAAAATTATGCCTTTTGCTGCATCCACACAACCAAGTCTGTGTTCCTAATGAGCTATGTGTTGTGATCAAATTCAGTGTAAGTCCCAACCTATGATTACTGAACATACAGTGAATGCCAGTATATGCTAGCTAATACTGAGTACAGCAGCCCAGACCCTAAATCTAAAGTCAGGTCACAAACAAATAGATACTTAAAGATTCCTCAGGGCCTGGCCAGTGTGGCTCAGTGGTTGAGTATCGACCCATGGACCAGAAGATCATGGTTCGATTCCCAGTCATGGCATAGACCAGTGTTGTGGGCTCGATCCCCAGTATGGGACATGCAGGAGGCAGCCGATGGATGATTTCTCTCATCATTGATGTTTCCATCTCTCTCTCCCTTTCCCTCCCTGTCTTTGAAATCAATAACAACATATTTTTTAAAAAAAGATTCATCAGGGAATTTGTCAAAAGTATCACAACTAGACTATTTTAACATTGGCAAGTGGATATGTTTTTAATATGTGCACATAGACATACACTTTACAGTACTAGTAGCTATTTTTAAAATACTAAGACTGGTTCAATGAAAATGTTTCTATTCAAATAAACAGTGACAACAAACCCTCACTCTCACATTTACCTAAAATTACCCTGGCATTCAGAACACATAAAGATCTATTTGGCCAAAGGGATTATGTTGAATACGGCATAAATAAATGTAGAATGTACTGTATATGAAATACTAACTCAGAATTAACTTTATACCACTCTGATGTTGATGATGAGTGACATTTTGACTTATGTAGGATTTTTTTCGTCTAAGATGATTATATCTAGGTGCAAATAACCATATAATTGCTCTAATGTGAGCTTAGTTTTAATCACAATACCAAAGTTTAATCTTGAACAATTCAGCACACCATTATCTAAGAGAGAACGTATAAAATGTCAAATTGGGCTGGAAGAACCTACTTTATCCTTGGTCATGGGCAATAAAAGGTAGGTGTCAGTTGATGAGTCATGAAGAAAACTAGAAATCCTATTTAAACAGAATTTTATCTGCTTCATTTATGAGGTACAGAATATCATGCATATCAAATAAAATAGTGTTCAATCTTGATTTGAGAGAGAGAGAGAGGCAGGGAGAACACTGATTTGTTGTTCCACTTATTTATGCATTCATTGGTTGATTCTTGTATGTGCCTTGACTGGGGATTGAACCTACAACCTAGGTGTATTGGGATGATACTCTAACCAACTGAACTACCCAGCCAGGACCAATCTTGATTTTTTCCCAAAGACAATACCCAATAATTGAGTGAGAAAATAAAATAATTGTTATGGTTTAGTAATAGAGCAAATAGTTCCCTTTAAATTTGAATATTTTCTAAGCATGCCCTAAAAGGTTGTTTTTTGTTGTTGTTGCTCATAATAGTGATCCACTTCTATTTTATTTTTATTTTAAATCTTATGTGTATTTGTTTCTTTTATCTTATTACTAGAGGCCTGGTGCCTGGACAGAGGGGGTGTGTCCCTCAGTCCAGCCTGCACCCTCTCCAATCTGGGACCCCTTGAGGGCAGTCAGACATCCCTCTCAATCCAGGACTGCTAGCTCCCAACCACTCACCTGCCTGCCTGCCTGATTGTCCCTAACCGCTTCTGCCTGCCAGCCTAATCCCCCCAACCACTCCTCTGCCAGCCTGATCAACGTCTAACTGCTCCCCTGCCAGCCCGATTGCCCCTAACTGCTCTCGCCTGCTGGCCTTGTCCCTCCCAACTGCCCTCCCCTGCAGGCCTGGGTCCCCCCCAACTGTCCTCCCCTACAGGCCTGGTTGCCCCCAACTGCCCTAATCTGCCAGGCTGGTCACCCCTAACTTCCCTCCCCTGCAGGACTAATCACCCCCAACTACCCTCCCTTGCAACTGCCCTCAACTGCTGGCCTGATCACCCACAACTGCCCTCCCCTGCTGGCCATCTTGTGGCAGCCATCTTTGACCACATGGGGACGGCCATCTTGTGTTTGGAGTGATGGTCAATTTGCATATTACCTCTTTATTATATAGGATGCCTTCTGTACACTCTTGTACATGTGTGCATATTTAACATAATCCATTTACATTTATTGTACTAGTAATGTATAGTATATCTTCTATTATCTTGTTTTATGCTCTAAGTATTTTATAATTCATGACTGTTACCTTTTGTTTTTCAGTCTTTTACTATGTGGGAGCTGTTTTCTAATCTTTTTGCAATCTGGTAATTTTCAAAATATATATTATGTGTTTCGTTATAGTGTGAGTTTATTCAAGTGTAAATTTTAAAATGCTCTAGTGTACATTTTTCTCTAAGAAAGGAAGCAGAATTGTGACCCTTTGCACTTAATAAATAATATAACAAATGAGCATTATTTCACTGTCCTTTTGTCCTCCTTCCTGATTCCCCAAGAATAGAGCATGTTTGTGATGATGCTTACAACTATCACTTTTAGGTACATTGTTTATATTCTCCACTCACTTCCCCCATTTTTTAACATTTCCAATCAAACTTCTAATAAAAAAATGCAACAATCATTTAGACTTAAGTCAATATTTATTTGGCTTCCATAATATTACCACTTGCCTGCTTTTAGCTGTTTAATTTTAATGTGTTTATTGGTCAGTTTCCACATGTCTTGGAGTATTTTTCAGATGACTATACAGGTACTTGGTGAACTCCCTATAAAAAAATCTTTATTCATTTTCTTTCTACAACTTGACATTAATGCCACTTTTTTTTTTTAATTTGGTCTTCGAGGAATTTTCTCTTCCTGTTTACTCAATCTTGAATGATCCAAGGGTTCTCAATGCCTAAAGTTTGCCGATATTTACAAGTATAGGGAGTCACTCGTTTCCATCAATAACCATATGAACACCATCAGGGTATTCCTTCCAGGGCCCCAAACTGGAAGGCTGCCTCATTGCAGAGCTTCATCTAAATTTGCAGTGTTTAAAAATCAATGATATAGGATGGCCGTTTTGAACTGCTGAAGGGTCAGCTTCTCCAGCCTGATTATCTTCTACTGGGATATACCATTCATTCATAGATAGTTTGATACTATTTATTTCCTCCTTGGGTGCAGGCTTAGGCTGCCATTTCTAACGGGTGGTCTTCTCACTATTTTCCTATCTCCTGTATTTATTATTGTCAGTGTCCCATACCTGCCTCTGACTATTTCTGACCCAACCCTCTTGCATTACCAAATGATACTCCACAAATGGATTTCAAAAGAAAAGTGACAGTCAAGTAGTTTGTTTGGATGAAATGAACTTAGCCAAGACAGAAAGCAATTGCTTCACCATTTAATTAGTAAAGGCTCCAGAATTCTAGATACAGAACTCAGTAAGACAGGATGGAATTTCTCAATGTCTTCCTGCTTGATCCAGCTTGTCTCCCTCAAGCATCATCCAAGCTTTAGTTGGTAGAAATTCTTCCTGGCATCTAGTGCCTCATTAGTCTATATTCCTAATTTCCATTACTGTGGAAGCTTTTATCTCTCACTCAATTTCCATAATTATGTCAATAAAAATTTTGGAAAGCAAATAAAGTTCTCTTAACTAGCTGCCATCTTACCTGGGAAGTTCATCTTCATAGGGGTTTTAATGGGAACAGGAAGAAGGGATATTAATATGAAAACATGTTAAAAGAAAGTTTATCATTTTGCCTTTCTTTACAGTGGAGACAACTTACTTACATAGTAAAATCAAAAATAACAGGTGAAATTAGGACACTGATGCTATGTTTCTGCCCACTGACCATCAAAGTAGACAAGAGTCAGTGCTGGAGAAAGCAATCATCTCACACTGAACATTCTTCAACAGAGAAGAATTAACCAAAGCAGGTGGTGCTCTAAGAAAGCAGGGGAATGTTGAAAGGGGGTCTTTGTCTAAGAAGGAGTGCCAAATGCTAATGTGAGCTGGTAAGGCAGAGCTAAGGAGACAGATGCTGGCCTCTGAATACTTGTTTTAAAGTCCTGGCTCTCCTGACAGATTAACTGTAGGTAGGTTCTTAGGTGAGGTAACATAATCTCTCAAGCCCAACAATTCTGGTTCCTTACTGTAAAATAGTACATATTTCAAGGGGTATCTGTGAGAAGAAAATAAAGGCATTATATATGCAAAATATTTAGAATTTTACCTGGTGTGTGGTGAGGGCTCATTAATGTTAGCTATTGGTATTATTCTCGCCCACATTTCTTTAACAGAGGTCAGATAGATTAGACAGAACTAGCTACTAGACATACTCTTAAGCCACGTGTACAGGTGAGAGATAGGTCTGTTAGTTCCAGAACTAGTGGGGGTGGAGGTGACCTGGGTTGGGGAGAGGGGAGGGTCAGTGTGGAGGTGTAGGGAGAGCAAACCCCAAGCTAGAAGTCACTGGTCTAAGTACTCTCTGAAAACAGGAAGGTGGCCTTTTTTCCTCGAAATCACTGTATTTTCTGTATCTAGCCTACAGCGTGTATATAACAGACATCTAAGAAATACTTGTCAAAGGAGCTGAATGCAGTAGGATCAGCACAAGCCTGGACCAATTCAGAGAAGACCAGAAGCAGCATGGGAGTGGATACAAAGCCTAAGTAGACAGTCATAATATTAGTGTTCGAATTATTAGCTTAGGTTATTTAGTCACCAACTTAAATGGTCCAGATGAGGAACGTTACATATACATATATAACTGCCTTTTCAATTTTTACCAAAGATTCCATTTTCAAAATGAAGAAATTAAGGATTAGAGGAGATAAGCACAGTCAGCCTTCTTTCTTCCATAGTTTTGCCTTCTGAGGTTTTATTTACTCGTGGTCTGAAAATATTTTTAAAATTTCAACTATCAAGAATCCCCGACCATCAACATTACCTGCTCCTGAAGTCCAATCACCAACATTGTCATGGTTCAATGATCCTCCTTCCAACATCCTGTCAGGTCAGGGTAGCCCTCATGCTACATCACAATGCCCGTCATTCACCTCACTTTATGCCATCACATAGGCGCTGTGTCATCTCACATTATCCCTTGGAGAAGGGTGAGTACAGCACCATAAGATACCAGTATCCTAAATTAATAACCTTTCATTTTCATTTCTCAAATGACCATCATGTTGTCTGATGTTTTTGGTTGATGACTCAAGAAAGAAAACCCAACAGCTCCACTGCTACGTGTCTCCGTGAAGGGAAACATATTTGTATTTTGAAGGAAACCTTACAAGCCTGGGAACGCCGTAGAAGCATTGTAAGAGGGTGTAAGTGAACAGAAAAGCACTGTCCTGTAGGCCCCTCACAGCTCTTTCCTGAACTGGGCCTGCAGTGCCGACATATTTCCGATTGGCCAGGAACGAAAGCCTGTGGGGACACCTTGACCAGTGGGGTCATCTGTGCTCTCGGGCCACAAGAATACCCATAATAGCCCCACAGAAGGAGAAACTTCTGGTCAGAGTCCCTGGCAGGGAGTTGACAAGTGTCACTGCTAGATCACGTTAGCTCTCTAGCCCCCATGCCACATCCGCATGTCCATACACAGCTGCTATTGTGAGAGAAAGCTTACTAGGTCTCACGCCCACTTCCCTCTAAGAGAGAATGTAGGGCAGGGCTGGCAATGCCTAGGCCAGAGCACGGAGCTGTGTCTGGCTCCTAAACTGTTAGTTGATAGACAGCAATGGTGTCTTCCTCCAGTTCAGGGGGATAAATGGCTAGGTTTTCATCTCCTACCATCCTGGGCAGTGGAGGGGAGAGAGAAAAGGATGCTCAGGGAATGGTAGACCCTAATGCGCTTGCTCAGATCCACACCTTACACAGGACCTGAGAAGAATGGAACAACCTAGAAATAATGCTTCATGAAATTGGGGTCTGAAGCCAAGAAGATGTAGTTGGGATGACAGAGGATGCTAAAAGGCAGGGCAAATAGAGTCTTAGGTCCCATGATTCAGGCAAAAAGGCTCTAGGAGGTTACAACACGGAAGAGCCAGAGGGTCTCACCACCAGGTGGCTTCAGGAACAAGGCTGGCAGAGATAGGGGCTGGGACAAGGCAGTATGGCCGGGAGCCCACCCGAAGGAGTTTGAATGTGGACAAGAATCAATACTATGAGAACCATCCAAGTTACTTGTCAGCAGTGCAGACTGTCTGGTCCAAACCTAGGCCTCTGAATCTTTGGAGTGTCCATACATGGTCAGTGGCACCAATTCAACACCCATAGGAATCCCCAATTTGTGGTGCAGTGAAGAAAGAAACTTTACCCAGTGTAAAAAGCTTAATTGTGATGCAGCACGACGGTCAGAACGCCACCGCTATGGAACAGCTCAATAGTGTTATAGCTTAATTATGAAGCAGCATGGCTGTGAGGCAGCGCTGGGGGCAAGACCCTCTCTGGTTAGACAGCTCTGTCTGCTCCAGGGAGATGTCTTAGGTATTTCAGCTCATGTGGGGAAACCACAGCCTTCCGTGGAAAGGAAAAGTGCCCCTTTCTAGCCAGAGGGGAGCTGACATATAGAGAGAAGTCCCTGTCCCTGGTCCCTGACTGATCTGTCCTCATGCAAATGAGGACTCTAGGCCCTCACAGTTTGATTGATCCAAAAAGCAGTGCCCTGATTGGTCAGAGTGGAGCAGCTCTGATAAGTCAGTAAAGAAGCTGATGGGACTATAGTTCCAATTGTTTGTGGAAAGTTTCAGTCCTTTTGATTGAAATTGGATTCTAGAAGCTCCTTTATAAGGGTGGGATCAGAGGGCAGAAACACAGTGTGGGAGGCAGGCAGTTCTGTGCAGGCAGCTCCCTGGAAGGCTGCTTGCACGACAGACCTCTGTGTAGAAACGGCTGCTAGGATCTGTTCCTGGTACCTGTCTTCTTTCTCGGGGTCCACAGGAGGTTTAAAGCGGGGAGGAAGGAAAGACTGAACAAAACCTACCTCAGCAGAGCTTTTCTTTATTTTCCTAGCCTTTACTCAGGCCACTGCCTCTAAGTCTGTCTTCAGGGCCTAGAGTACATGGGACAAAGTGACTTCCAATCTAAGAAGATATTTAGTTTAGTACAAGGCTCATTATCCCGGGGCTAATCCCAGAACCCCACCTGCTGTGCTCAGGAGCCCTGAAACTTTAGTCCATCCCCATGTAGCCAAGACCTCCAGCTCCCCATGGTCACAAGCTGAGGGCTCGTAGCTCAAACCGGGACCAGCGCCAAACTCCCACCTCCTGCCTCAGCCTAATCTTTCCCAACTCCCCAGGGCTAAGGCTGCTTGCAGCCCACCTGCAGGCTACACTGTGCAGTGAAGAAAACAATTGCAGGCCCAGCCAACTTCACTCTCCGCAGTTCTGACTGGTTCAAAAAAAATTCACCCACCTTCTGGTGCAGGCCACAATGAAAGTTCTCCTGTGTATGCCAAGTCACCGACCACCTCTCTCCACCCCACAGCAGCAAGTCAGTGCCTGAGAGGGGCCTCTGCCCTGTGATCTGTCCAGTTGTCTGTTTGCTCTAGGACAGAGAACTATTCGTTAAGACCCTGAGAAGCTGTTTCCACTGTTCAAGGAGCAGGTTCTTGCTCCATGTGCTCCAAGTCCCCAGCTAGAGGCAGAGAGCACAAAGCAGGAACAGCGCACTTTTTTTGTAAAGGACCCGATTGAATATTTTCAGCTTTTACCGTCTCTATCACAAGGGCTCAACTCTGGCTGCAGTGTGAAGGCAGCCGGAGACCCGAGGTAAGCAAGTGAGTTTATCTGTGTTTCCAATAAACACTTGATACAAAACAGGCAATAATCTGGACTTGGCCCAGGCCCGTAGTTTGCAAAACCTGGGCATAAAGGTTGAGAGGAAAGCCTCCAACGATAGGTGGTTGGGTTCATATTTGAGCTCCAGCAGGCTTCTCTTTGTGCAGTTTGAGGCGAATCACTTGACTTCTCTAAGATATATGACTACCATGGGCATCATGCCCTTCTCAAAGGCTCCACTGAGATTTGTGTACACACAGTGCTTTCAGAGGGTTTCCGAGCACATAGTAAACGATCAAATGCTCATCATGCTAGTATGACTCCGTCAGACTGTGATAGTTCTGCCAGCACTTCCAGCAAAGAGTGGCGGCTTTCCCCTGCTGCCCATAGGGCACTGTGCTTGCCCCTGCCCAGTCCACACCTGCACTGGCTTACCCCTCTGAACAAAGGGATATAGACAGTTTAAATGCTTGTTTCCCACAGAACTTCTTAGGGCTTTCATAAGCTACTATGTATTGCTCAAGAGGGAAATCTAAACATTCTGCAGCATTTCCAAATTTATTTTAATATAGAACAATTTCCAAGGGCCAGCACACACACTCAGGATTCTGAGGACACGTTTTTTGGGAAATGCACTGTTGAGAAAGGGCTGTGTATGCTGCTCTCTGAGTTGCCTGATGGCAAAGGTTAATAGAGTACGCCCGGTAGAGGAATCTTTGAAACCCTTCCTGTTTGTTAGAGTGTCTTCATTTCTCGTGACAACTTGCCTGGCACAGTTGTACTGTGGGTGCTGCCTGCCTGCCTGCGTCGTGGTGGTGGGTTTCCAAGCATCAGGGCTTGCCCCCTCTTTCTGCCAGATCAGCCAAATCTATAAAGAATCCCTTCGTTCCTGATATCCAATGCCCCTTCCTTCCTGAAGACACCCCGGTCGCCCCAGACAACCTGTGCCTTTCTTTCCTAATGTTCTCCTGTTTGACTCTTAAAAGAAGTTTAACGTGGCCCACAATTCATATCAAATGGACTGGCCTGCAGTTTCCTATTTGTCCCCATGGGCTCCTTTATAAAGCCATGGCTTTATCGGTCGTAGTCAGCCCATCTCCGCAGGAACCTTTTCCGAACTCAGTGAACTGGTTTAATCATCCCAGGTCTCCTCCTGTTTCCCCCAGCCCCCTCTCTCGGCACCTATAGCCTGGCGGCACTGACCGGAGAGGCGATCGGGAAATGCCAAAGCGTCTAGCAACTCGGGCATAACTGTTTGCTTTCGTCAACCCCAACTGTGTCCCCAGCCTCGGCCTTGTTGTCAGGCAGAGTCTCTCACTCTGTCTAGGGGAGCAGAGCCAAACCCTTATCCTAGAGGCCACTCCACTCCTTGCTGCTCGACTGATCTTGTTCATTGACAAGGTATGTTTTTCTTTTTTCCCTCTTCTTTATTTTCTTTACTGCAAATCAGTGGTAAAGAGTTTACAATTAACGCCTGGGAAGTACCCAGAAGTCCCCTGAAGAAAGATGCCGCTAAGATGTGACATGTTATTTCTGCAAAGGAAGGACATAAGCCCTGTTCCATCGTATTCCCCCGAGTTGGCCCAGGGCCTGTGTTGTGGGCACTTGCTCAGAAGACTGCACCAGGCAGCCGGATGGCCCCACAGGGTTTCACGACAGGCCCTTCGAGCACTCATTCAGGTAGAGCTGCTCTGAGGCTAATGTGCATCGGAGGTTAGGCCAGGTTTGTAACATGTGGAAGTCAATTGTAACAAGAATCTACAAATCCACGAGGCAAATTTAGCCAGTTACTCCCTGGAGTCTCAGTACCAGGTGGAGGGCCTTTCCCAAGCTGGGAGGGCATAAGGAGTGCCATCTCCTCAGGGCCTCGAACGTATCTTTCTTCACGTTTTCATGGGAAAACTGCTTCAGCCTCCTAATTTTTAAAATGAAGTTTATGGTTTCCGGACGGCTCCTCCCAGGTGCCATGTTCTTCGGGGACATTTAGGGCCCTTCCACGGGCCAGGAGGAAGCCTGCTAGGGGAGGGGTCTGGGACCTGAGCAGATCCACTCTAGTCTCATGCATGTATATATTTATTTGGAGGAGAAAAGCTTTCTCCTGTCTGAACATGAGCAGGTTGAAATATTACTAAGACTTGTTTTTTTTTACTTGTGATGTTCTTGGATCCCTACTCTGAGCACATCCATTCAGAGGCTGACCCCAATGCCTGGCTTTCCACCCTCGGGTTTTCTCACATTGACCCAACTGTCCGTACAAAGTATTAGGATGTATTTATGAGAATGAGATACAGGTAGGTTGGGTTTTTAGCCTGATTATTCCGTGGCAATAGAATCCCATCTTGTACGTTTTGGGTTGCCAGGAGTGTTTGTTGAAATGTTTCCCCCTATCTGTGTTTTTCCTCCGTCCTTCTACCTTCTCAGGCCAACCGGTACCGGACCAGCAAGGATTCCGACACCTCACTCAGCCTCACGCCCGAAATCATTGCCCACACAGAGCTTCCCGGCCTGTTCTTAAAGCATATCCGCAGTGCCACTGTGAGTTTGCTTTTAAAGGGGTTCCCTCCACACGCAGCCTGTGGGCACCTCCTTTTCTGTGCCTTCCTGCGTTGGCGGCGGGGGTGGGGGAGGGCAAGCCCACACACTCAGTGCTCACCCTCCTTGCAGCAGCTTCTGAGGGAACCCAGGAGGCTCAATCTGGAGCTGGAATTCATATCCTCTCCTCCATGTTGCTGAACCTCCCCCTCTCTCAGTGCCTCTCAGGCTGCCCCTCAGGGCCCTTTCTAAGTATGAAAGGGTTCGGATCTGCAGGCTCTTTTATCCTCCCGGGAACCTATCCTCTCTGCCAGCCTGGCCTGTCTGGGCAGGGCTGACTTTCTGGAAGGACTGCATGGCAGCCCCTGTCCTTGTAACCTCCTGCCCTCCATGAGCATCCATGAGGCCCCAGGACCTGGGTGCTGTTGACCTCCACCAGGCTCTTGAAAAGCACCGGGAGGGGACTGAGCAAAGAGTGTTCACAGCAGCAACCCTCCCCATTTGCTCTGAACAAGGATTTGTCACCTTGGACCTTGATGTTTCATCTCCCACCTAGGAATTCTCTGGCCATGAAATCCCTTGGCACCCAACTTTTTTCTCTGAGGCCCTAAGGGAATATGCTGTGTGTGTGGGGGGGGGGGCGCGCCGGGGGGGAGCTGGGGGGGTGTGGATCTCTACAATTTCCTTGCTGCACTCACCTACTGAGGGCAAAGGCAGGCACGGTCCATGGCTCGGCCAGCTCTACAGAGGTCTCTCTGGACAGTTAGGAGGGAGGGGAGATGAACCCATGACTAGTGCTCTTGGGAGAGAGACAGCTTTCTGAGAAGTTGTGTCCTTCTGTCCTTCTTTTTCCACTAAAACAGTAGCCCCCCCCCTCCCACTTACCCCCCTTCCCCCTTAGATACAATCCCTGCCCTGACCTCTGCTGAGCCACATTTGACTGGGCCCATGGAGAATGACACCCTTTTCCTAGGCGTGGCTTAAACCTCATTTGGGCTGGGTCCCCACACGGTTCATGGGCTCCTCCCTGGCTGAGGTCTGTGCAAGGAGGCTGTCAGTTCAGATGTTTCCATGCCACAGTCTGGCCCCACATTTCGTTGCCCTGTCTTTGCCTTCCTCTCTCTCCCCAGCCCCAGGTCTCCCACACATAGATTTCTTATCAAAGCTCAGAGGCTAAGAGCACAACTTTCCTCTGTTTCCTTGCATACAGCCCACGGCTGTGGAGAGGCTGAGCAGCATCTGGCTTCGCTGGTCTGTAGAGATCTGGAATCCAAACAGTCTTTAAAGAGTTATGACTCCAGGAACTGTGGATGGCAATGTTTTCTATTATTAACAGTTCCAACTTTCCCATCTGGCTGTTTTCAGAATGAAAGCTGGAGATTACTGTCAGCATTAATTACAATCAGGTGTACTTTTCTTCCACTCCATTTTGCCCCATTGGTTTCTCACACAGCAAGAAATCCTTAAAACGCATGTCTTTTGAAATGTGGCACATAAATCCTTGCTGCTGGTGAGAGCTGCTGTCAGCCCGTGGGGCTCTCTCTCTGGATCTGGTGAACCTGGAGAAGTTCACCGAGCTTCCTCAGGTTTAGAGCTTTGCCTGAGCCCCTTGAATCTTCGGGACAGGAAATGTCAAAAGAATCACCTTCCTTGCAAGAGTTCTGGCGCTTCTGCGTCTAGTCTAACCAGAACTACCTTGAGAGCAGTTTGTGGAAGGTCTGTCTTCAGGGCCCAGCTGTACCAGGGCAGACAAAGCTGCCGAAGAAGAAAGCCAAGCACACGGGGCAATGGCCCCACGTTCTCTCTGGTTCCCAACTGAACCTCTTTCCTCGTGTCTCACCTCTCACATCTTCTCCCTCAACCTCTTGCCCTATTTCTAGACAATGTTGTGTTTTTGTTGTTGTTATGTGTTTTTTGTATGTTTTTATTGACTTGAGAGAGAGGGAGAGAGAGAGAGAAACATCGATGTGAGAGAAACATTGATCAGCTGCCTCCCGCATGCCCATCTCTGGGGATTGAGCCTGCAACCCAGGCGTATGCCCTGACCAGGAATTGAACCAGGGACCTCCGGATGCACAACCAAATGAGCCACACCGGCCAGGCTCTAGACAATGTTTGGAAAATGTTTTCTTCCTCTCTATCTTTGCCCCTGTTTGCACATTTGCACATATTCTGCTTTTCTTATATTTCCTGGAAGATTCTTTTAGTTACTTGCCTCAGGTTTATTTTTCTCTACAGGCATTTGAATTTAAGCCAGATAAGCCATTTGAGTGGTTCAGTTATTCTTTTTAATAGCTCTGCTATTTAAGCCATGGCTCCACCCTTACTAATTGGGTGACCTTGGATAAGCTGCTTAAACCTACTGAACTGCTGTTTCCTTATCTACAAAATGGACTTACTGTGTCTTCACAGAGTCCCTACGTGATTAGGGAAGATGACAACTCAGCACTGGCACGTGTCCGGTGTTCCTGCTCACTGGTGTGTCCTCCATGCGGTGGTGGAAAAGGAAAAAGAGCCCAAGTCTTGAACATTTCTGGGAGGAAGGTGGAAGAAAGGGTTGTTGTTAAAAGATTGCAAATATGTAAATAGTGTAAAAGCAACACTGTTTTTAATACCATCCATTTTTCCCTCATGGAGCCCAATCTTTATGGGTTCCTTTTATCACCTGTGGCTCATTCCATTTTCTAATGGAATGAACCACCTCACCTGGTTGTCCTGTCGTTTTATCACTGAACAAGGGCAATATAACATTCCAATGTCTGAAAAAGAAACCCATTAACTTAGAACCTTTGTCCCTCCCCAACTTCTTTTGACATACCATCCTCCAAAGCAGTGGTTCTCAACCTTCCTAATGCCGCGACCCTTTCATACAGTTCCTCATGTTGTGGTGACCCCCAACCATAAAATTATTTTCGTTGCTACTTCATATCTGTAATTTTTCTACTGCTATGAATCGTCATGTAAATATCTGATATGCAGGATGTATTATCATTGCTCGCGACCCACAGGTTGAGAACCGCTGCTCCAAAGAATAGTCTTGGGGGGGGGCGGGGGAGAAGGGAAAGAGTGTTGGCAACTTGGAAAAGGCTGGGAGGAATAGGACTTATTTCCTCAATAAAAACTTAATGGGAGAATTTACCACAACTGCATTGGCTGTGCTGCTACTTCGGTCCTTGCCATGACTTGCCCTAGTTCGCTGCTCCCAAATCACTCGCCTCCTCCAGCTCCAGTCATGCCGGGTCTGCCTCATTCCATTCATCCTTGGCTTCCTCACCTCAGCGGCCAGGAGACCTTCCACAATGGGTATTAACCACAACTCCCTCGGAGCTCCCTCAGCCATCTTTCAGAGGAATTCTCAGGCTGCATTTTATAATCTCAGCAGAATAAATGAAGTTTTTGACAGTTAATTCATTTCCTTGATGTATTTCAGATGTCTCTTCAGACAAAGTGCTGAGTTAGCCCCGTTGGTTGTCTTGAATTGGATATGAGGTGAGAACACTTCCTCCACACCACTACTGAGATGTGTGTTGAGAGTATTTGCACATAGTCATAGAGCTCAACGACCCTCTGAGCTCTTAATTTTCTACTTCATTAAACTCTATGGGTGTGCCGAGATTCATAAATGAGACAGTTATGAATGTGGTTACAACCGCGTGGGTCTGCTGAAAATCAGTCTCGTCCCTGTCCTCATGAATGTACAGAAATCATCCATTATGAGCAAATTAAGGGAAATATTTTATGTAGACAAATGGTTTAATCAAGCACTCCTGTTTCCGGATTTTAAATGTTTTCATACAAGCAAGTCCTGTTTCTTTCCTTCTGATGGGAATATCTTCACCTCAGCCCCTTTCTGGGACAGACCTTAGGAGATAGTAGAGTACATCGCAGATGCTCCGAGGCCAGCAGGACTCAAAGGAAAGATCACAGGCTGAATGGACACAAAATTATGAGTGTGACTGTTATCATTTACTATTTCCCAAGCCATAGCTCATGCACAGAGAAAGTCACAGTCACCATTGGGAGACTGTGTGATTAGTAAACCCCCAAAATACCTATGTGTGATGGCCACTTCAGGGTGGTATCTCGGCACCAATGATTAGGGTATAATTTTTGGAGTCAGACAAATTCATATTACAATCCTGGCCCTGTTACTGACTAACTCTGGGACATCAGAATGCTGCCTAACCTCTTGGGGCCTCAATTTCTTTATATGTACAGTGGGCTAATAGCTACTTCAAAGATTTAGTAAGGTAGTGGGTATAAAACTCTCAGGACAGTTTCAATGTCCGGCACATAGAACATACTTCATAAGTGATAGCTTTCTTATTATAGACTCAAACTAAACAACAGACATGATCCCCACTTTGGGATCCATTGACTTTTCTCTTACCAGAAATTAGCTCTATCTATTCCATTCCCTGGACTATATTATTATACTACTGGTTTTCTATGCTTTGTAACCAATGATAAAAAAAAAATTGAGTAACTTAATGTATTTATTCTATCACAGTTTATATCAATCAGGAGTCTGGGCACAACTTAACTAGGGCTTCTGTTTAGCCCTTCTGCAATTGAGGTGTTGGCTGGGCTGTGTTCTCATCTGCAGGCTCATTTGGAGACTACAACACTTCCAAGCTGACTCAGGTGTTGACAGGTATCAATTGCCTGCAGCTGTACGACTGAAGGCTCTGACTCTCACTGTATGTGAGCAAACAGAGGTCATATTCAGCTCCTAGAGGTCACTATCAGTTCCTTGCCATGTGGCCCTCTCTATAGGCCTTCTCACAACATATCAACTTGCTTCTTCAAAGACAGTAACGGAGAAAAAGAGTGAGTCCATTAGTAATACAAAGTCTTATACAAAATCTCAGAAGAAACATCAAATTGCTTGCCATATTCCTTTTTTAAAAATATGCTTTTATTGATTTTAGAAAGAGAGAAGAAGGGAGAGGAAGAGGATAGAAATGGGAGAGAAACATCAATGTTTGAAATCAGCATCAATTGGTTGCCTCCCATACAAAACCTGGGTATGTGCCCTGACCAGGAATCCAACCTATAACCCTTTGGTTCATGGGACAACACTCAACCAACTGAGCCACACCACACAGGGCTTGGCCGTATTCTTTTGGTTAGAAGCAAGATACAGGTCCCACCCACAGCCAATGAAAGGGGATTATATAAGAGGACACCAGGAGGTGGAGATAATGCAGGTGACCCTACAGTCCATGCACCACAACTAAAAAAGTCTCAACAGTCAGAGGTACAAATAGAGCCTAAATTCATGGTTCTCAAAGTGTGATCCCACAACTAGCATCATCAGCATCACTGGCCCCACTCCAGCCCGACTGCATTAGTATTCTACCGCTGCTGTAACAAAGTATCATGAACTTATTGGATTATAAGAACCACAGATTTATTATCTTACAGTTCTTGGGGTCAAAAAGTCTGAAATGGGTCCCACTGGGCTACAATCATTGTGTCAGCAGGCCTGCATTCCTCTTGGAAGCTCTAGGAGAGAATTTGTTTTCTTGCTCTTTTGCACTTTGAGGGACTGCCCACACTCTTTGGCTTCCAGCCACGTCACTCCATCTTCAGAGACAGCAATTCTTCTCACATTACCCCACTCTGACCTGTCCTGCTTCCCTCTTCTACATTTAAATATCCTTGTGACAACATTGACCTACCTGGATAATCCAGATTCATTTCTTTATTTTAAGGTCAGCTTATTAGCAGCCTTAAATCTATCTGTAAGCTTAACTCCTTTTTGCCATGGAAGTGACTTAATCATAGGTTATAGGTGCTAAAATGTGGACATCGTTAGGGGGATTGTTCTGCTTACTGCACATGCTGAATCAGACCTGGGTTCAGCTACCTCTGATTTAACAAGCCCTCCATGTAATTCTAATGCAAATTCAAGTTTGGGAGCCACTGGTCTGCGTCAACCAGATATGAAACAATTAACCTATAAGACGCAGGTGTCAACACCTGATCAGTAGCAAGAGTTAGGACAAAGGGGGTTATTATGGGGGTTAAACTGCAGTAAACAAGATATTAAAGAATTTGTCAGGTATAAGAAGCAGGTAAGTTTCTGAAATCTGCACTCTAGCCACCAAAAATTTAGGAGAAAGGTAAATCTTACCATGCCATCAAAGAGAATGTGAACTAAGAATTACAGCAGGTAGAACACCACAGAATCCTTTGTAATTAAGTAATAGAAGTCCACAGGTAGGTAATGAGGAGATGGTTCCAATGATTTGAATCCTAGCAGTGTTGGATACAAAATGGGGTTCGTAAGTCAGAGGATGCTGCATTGGATAGAAATGTTCACTTTAATGGTACCTGGCCATGTTGTTACCAAACATGTTTTGACAATGTGATTTGAAGCACGTTACATTGGATGCTATGTACATTTTGTTATATACTGTAAGGGCTAAATAGCTAGGAAAGAATAAATGCACTTTTTTTTTTTCTTTCTAAGATTATTACTTTCTGACTCATTGGCTAGGGTAACTATTTGGTTGAGGTGATGAGGGAAGAATAGGGGGAAAAATAGAGAATAGGATTTGTTACAGAATTAATTCAAAATTTGAGCTCTGTCCCTGAAAATATAGAGATTATTCAAGATATTTTCTCATTTTCTCACACATAGGGTCAATCATGAAGGACTCTGGTCATAAATTTCTCTTTATGAGAAAATAATTACCTATTTTCCGTAAAATCCTAAAAAGAAAGAGGAGCCAACCAAAGCCAGTTCAGAATCACATGGAGAGCTTGTTAAACTATAGACCCCTAGGTTCTACCCCAGAGATTCTGGGTCAAGAGAGGAAAACCTGCCACTTCTCCTCCCTGGAGTATTTAGGAAATAAGAAAATAGTCGGGCAGAGACACATGTACCAATCTTCCTCTTTCCCAAGTTCAACCCAGAAAGAGAAAATAAATAAATTGGAGTAATTCAGAAAGCATAGGGAGGAGTTATGTCTCCAAACTCCCCCTTCATGATTTTTGAAGATCAGTGCCAGAGACCTGTGCCAACATAGTGCATTCTAGCCCTAATAAGAGAGCAGAACAGCAGGGTAAGACAGACAGAGCCTTCGTTGGCACCTTCGAGCTCCCCATGGCCAGCAGTGGGCCGTATGGGGCCACACCATGGTGGACTGCTGGATGTGGGCCTGGATAGGGATGTGACAGAGATGTAGTGTTCCACAACCACCAAAAGCAGAGAAGAGACCATGCCAGCCTGTGGGAAATGAATGACAACCCCCACAGAGCATCAGCTAAGCGGAAACAACAAATCGTGGTTCATCAGTCAGATTTCAGCCCTGAGTGCCAATAGGGAAAGGGCCATCGGGTTACAAAGAATATTGAGCAGCTAATGGAGGGGGCCTCTAAAGACCTTCAACCACACAGCTACACAGCAAGCCCACTCCCCGACATCTGACAGCCCTCAGAGATCCACCAGAGGAGAAATGAGACAGAACACTAAGATTACAGAGTCAAGGCTGAGCATTGCCAAAATAACAAACCACCCCGGCCAGTGAGCTAAATGGTTAGAACATTAGTCCATGCACTGAAGGGCCATGGGTTTGATTCCTGGTCAAGGGCATGTACCTGAGTTGCAGTTTCGCTCCCTGCCCCAGTGGGGGTGCTTGTAGGAGGCAACCAATCACTGTGTCTCTCTCATATCCATGTTTCTCCTCTCTACTCTCTCTGAAAAGCAATGGGAAATATATTCTCATGTGAGGATTAACAAAGAAGCAAAAAAGAACAACTCAGGTCATTAACTTGTACTAAGTTTAAAACAGGCAGGTCTAAGAGCTGATTTATATATAGCAACCAAGACTATATTGTGAATGCCAATAGTGGTAAAATGGATGGTCAACTTGTGTCAATGCCCGTGGAGCAGTGACTGCCTTGACTGCTGTTTTGAGGTTTCAAACGTGTCCAGAGGGCTTGGCTATTTAGCATTACTACCCTGGGTGGGAGCGTCAGGTGATGGCTCCTGTGGGATGGGATTGCCGTCACTGGGATATGCTACATTCTGATTTTAGTGATCAATGTAAACACAAGTTCACAAAGATAGTCAAAGAATCATCTTTCATCTGGCCCTAGAACTGTGTTTTAACAACAAAAATACACTCAGATATCTGACTCTAAGTTGAGTCCTTAGCAATTAGGCCAATTATCTATCATCATTTTGAGACTGAGGGTAAAGTAGTACACCCCTCTTTCTTCCTTTGTTTCAATGAACAGGGGCAGCAAAGAAAGAGAGTGAGTGAATTTTCAACAAATGTGTGGAGCACTTAAAGTTCCAGCAAAGCTGCAGGGAGAAATATATTTGAACTAGAGGCCTGGTGCACGAATTTGTGCACAGGTGGGGTCCCTTAGAGATTGGCCATCTTGCCCAGTCCGATCAGACCAGCCAGCCAGGGGTAGGGACTGTGGGAGGTTGGCCCGGCGAGGGAGGTTGGCTGTGGGAGCACACTGACCACCAGGGAGCAGCTCCTGCATTGAGTGTCTGCCCTCTGGTGGTCAGTGCATGTCATAGTGACTGGTCGACCGGTCATAATGGTCACTTAGGCTTTTATATAAATAGATAGTTCTTTTCAAGGTCACTTATTTTATGTATTGAATCATCCCAATTACAAACCAAACCTGTCATGGAAGGTCCAAAGACCTACCACCACACAGTCCATAGGCAATCCAGTCCCCAACATCCTATGCACTAATGAGGCTAAGGGCAGATAAATTGGGTTTTTCCTGCTGGTCACGTCTAGTGTGAACACTGAACAATATTCCTTCCATGGGTAATGATCAGAAGAAAATGCATGCCTTATGGTGTATTTCTTTACTTGTTGGTATTTTTCCCCAAAATATTCCCCCAATTTCTGATCTTAAAAATATTTGCCTAAAATATGTTTTTGTGAAAGAAGTACTTTTTGCCGAAATGTGCATGGCACAATGTGTACAGCTGAACTCTTGATGTCCAGCACCACAAATAAATTGCTTTATGCCTGGCATTTACAAAATGTATTTTGTAAATACATTTTCCTCACTATTTTCCTCACTATTCACACTAAATCTATTACTAATCATATTGCAACAAATTTTACAGAACATTTACAAATAATTCTGTAAACGCCATGGTTTAAATAAAAAATGTGTAACACTCATGTATATTCAAAGACTTGATTACAAAGGAATCAGAAAAGTGGTGGCAACAAAACTTCAGTTTGCCTGCATATCTTGAAGGGGCTGTTTGTTCTGAGTGAGTAGGCTTCTTTTGTTGGTCTCCAAGTCATCATTTGCCCATTCTAGGGGATTCGATTAATGCTACATCATCATGATTTTCCTTTTTGGTGTTTACACACTGGGATCTAATGACTGTATGGTAGAACATCAACTAATCAAAATGCTTAGTAGTGGGACACTCCTTTCAGATGAGTTTCCTGGTAAATTCCGGCTTCAGTGGCAAACTCTTTTACTTCTCCCCATGTGAAGAATACTTCTAAAATGCTTTAGTTCACATGAGTAGCTACAGTGTGCCAATGATTGACATTTGATATTCACAAAACATTGGTCCTTTATGTGCCTTTAAAAAAATCAGTCCAAACACCAGTTCTCCTTACAGAGTATTGGAAATGTGGTGATGGCTGTTGCCTTGAGCTTGAAACGTATAATTTGCCTCTTTGTCCTTAATAGTAAAGTAGATTCATTCATTGGGGTTTTTTTAAATGTCTTTCACTAGAATAGTTTTTTTTCAATTTCAAAATTGCAAAACAGGAATTCTTTTTGACAAAAGAGAAATTCCCAGGTAAAAGCATTGTGCCTTATACACGTTCACCCAGGCGCGTCCGTCAGGGGAGAGACTCGCTACTTAGAGCCTTGTGAGCGAGGCTAGAGTTACAGTTAGTGAGAAAGGGAGCTTCAGACGAAGGCAGGTGTTCCCGTTCTTTTCAGATGCTTATCTTAACGTGGAGTAAAGTCGAGTCTATAAAACAAAGGTGGGAATTTCATAGGGGCAGATTCAGACTGAACCGTAAAATGCCACCAGCCCGCATCCCTGCACTACCTATGTGTGAGCCCTATAAAGAACCTTCTAGCAATGTGACCACAGACCTCAATGTCCCTGTTTTGTATGAGTTTGTGTGTGCATGTGTGCACGTGTGTGTTTTTAATATATCGTAATGGATTAAACTTTAGGAAAAATTATTAAACACCTATCTTCTGCTTTCAACTCTACCCTTAGAGGGAGTTATAAAAGTTAGTCCTGGATCCAAGGCAGCGGCTGAGTAGGTGGAAATTATACTCACCTCCTCCCAGGAACCAACTGAAATTACAATTAAAATATAAAACAATAAACAATAATAACCAACTGAAGACTAACGGAGAGGAAGTCTTATAACCAAGAATTGACAGAAGCCCCGTCAACTGGTAGGAAGGGCAGAGGGGTAAAAAGCTGACAATACACCCATGTGCAGTGACTGGGAATCAGGAGGGACATCTCAGCTGCAAAGGTCCCCGTGGGAAGTGGGGGTTTCATCCCCGTGCCAAGCCCCCAGCTCATGCACCAGTGCTAGGAAAAGGAGCTCACATAACCTCCGGCTGTGAAAATCAGTGGGGATTCTGTCTGCAAGGGAAAGACAAGAGTCTGCTAGAAACCCAAGTGCCCTCTTCTAGGGTCAACACACAAAATCTAATTTACAGCCACTCGTCCTGGGCTCCAGCTGAAGCGGAGGGGGCTCGGAGCGGTCTGGAGTCACGCCAGAAGAGTCAGGGTGTGTGGCTCCAGGGAGAGAGCTGAAGGGACAGCCAGCAGGGTCCCTGTGCTGAGGCCCTCTTCCATGCTGCCAACAGATGTAATCTTTCCTAGGTCTGCACTACCCTCCATATTGCATCTGCCTTAGGGAATGCAATAGTCCCACCCTTCCAACACCCTGTCATCCACCGTGCTGAGCTCACACTCTGCAGAGGAGTCACCTGCCTGGGCCCATGGTCTAGAGGCCTGGGTGGACTGAGGAGGTGTTAGAGAAGGAACTGTGTGGCTCTGGGGCAGGGTCCACTGCCCCCCTCCCCCGCTTGCACCTGACTGCCAATGCTCCCCCACAAAAGATCCACTAGCCCCACCCAGCCAATTGCCAGTGGCCCCACCCTGCCAGGCTCATGCCCTGTGAAATTGTCAGCAGCCCATGGCCAGCCTGGGCCACAGTGCAGATTGTCTAGGAGGGCGCCCAAGAAGGTCTGGGCAGAATCGGAGAAAGACTGAGCTGTGGGGCCCGAGGGCAGGAACCATGTTTCCTCTGCATGTGGGAATGGAACCACCATTCCTGGGCAGAGCCCTCCCTTCACACGGCCAAGTTTTGGTCTTTTTGAGTCTGCGCACCTCACCCTGCTGACTCCCTGAGACCTTACCCCACCACAAAGGTACGCAAGCACCTGCAGGGGACGGCAGGCTTTGGTGTACTCTGAGACTTGTGCTCAGACCACAAACTGGTGCTGAGTGTGATTTAGTATCAACCTGGTGAACACTGCTCGCCCTTACCTGGTGACTCACTGAAAACCTACCTCACCCAACTTGTGTACTGCAAGCCGATCTTTCAATGACAGCCTAACAGGCAGACAGCAGGAAAAGGCAGATCTCAGGGTGCCATGATCTTTTTACTAACCATCCCCAGGCTTTGACCTGGTGGAAATGGGCCTTTATGTGCAACTTGCCCTCTCCCTCCCCCCTTCCCCCCCCCCCCCCCGCCCCCAACACACACACACACTCAAGCCCAGCAGAGGTAGCCATTTTGTAGCTCCAAACAGGTAGCCCAGGGCTGGTCACAGGCAGCATTTGTTATTGACCTGTACCTGAATTCCTCCCAAGAGGCCTCAGAACCAATACACCCAGTGAGGGCTTCGGACTACATTAGAGTATGAACCAATTAGTGTCACAGGTAACATCTCCAAAGGGAGATCTCAGCCGGCACCAGACCCAGCTAAGGCAAATTCCTCTTTGCGGGGTTGGCACATGCAGAGCAGCTGGTACACTGTGGTCGAGATCAATCCTCAGAGTCAATGAGTCTGAGAGTTAAATCCACAAACAGACAAGCCATCAGCAACTTAGACTCAACTACAACAGGAGGGCTCACCTACCCACACAAGAGACAATCCTGGAGCTCCTTGCTTGGTGATCAAGGAGACTGCTCCCAAGCCCCACAGGACACCTACAGCAGAAGGCCAACATACCAAGATTGGGAAACATAGCAGATCTACCTAATACACAGAAAGAAATACAGAGAGGCAGCCACGATAGAAAGACAAAGAAACATGCCCAAATGAAGAACAGGAAAAATCCCCAGAAAAAGAACTACATGAAATGCACAAACACATGGAGGTTAATTAACATGGTACTAAACAATAAATGGATTAACAGTGAGATTTTAATAAAAGGTATAAAGAAATGTTACTCAGCCATAAAGAAGAATGAAATCTTTCCACTTGGGACAGCATGAATGGACCTTGAGGGCATTATGCTAATTAAGCTAAGTCAGTCAGAGACAAATATTATATGATTTCACCTATATGTGGAATCTAAAGAACAATATAAACAAACAAAATAGAAACAAAATCATAGATACAGAAAACAGACTGATGGTTGTCAGAAGGAGTTTGGGGAACAAAGGTGAAGGGGTTGAGAAGTACATGCTGGTAGTTACAAAATAGCCATGGGGATATAAAGTATAGAAAATATGGTCACTAACGTAGTTATAACTACGTATGGTGCCAGGTGGGTAGTGGAAATATCAGGGGCAACACTTTGTAAAGTTTATGCTTGTCTAACCACTATGCCATACATCTGAAACCAATATAAACTATTATTGAATGTAAACTGTAATTGAAAAAAAAGTTCTTGTACTAGAGATATTACAGTCTTTGTGGTTTAAGAAAATGTGTAAAACATTTAAGTAACATTTAACTGCTAGAACTGTATCTCTAGGAAAAGTGCTTACAGATTTATAAAAATGGAGGTCAGGAGATTTACTCACTATCTCTGTAGCTAAGAAAAGGTTGTTTTAAAATGCACAATGGACAGATGATGTGTTGTAGAATTGTATACCTGAATCCTATATAATTTTGTTAACCAATGTCACCCCTATAATTCGATAGTAAAAAATAAAAAAAATTTTAAATGCACATTGAATTACGTAACTCCCTGAATAAGACTTCTGGAGCCAATTCTTCCATTTCAGATGGATTCTTCCTGGTTCCATGTGTTCTTCTATAAACCACTGAGCCCCTTGTTCCTTAGCTTCTGTCATAATAGCCTTTTCTTTGTAACTCTCCTGAAAGTACAGATTTTTCCTGCTTTAAAATCTTCTCAAGTGCCCTTTACCTGTCGTACCTCCAACTTGTAGGCCTTGTGAATTTATCCATTCATGTGTCACATAAAATTTCACCTCCCCCCAGATCCTTCCTCAACTGCCCACTTCTCCATTAATAACTATATGATGTCAATTTTATTTTTGAACTTGTTCTTCCTTATACATTTAAGAATTTGTAACTGAATTTATGTTTGAATATTGAGTGTTTTCTGCTCCCATTAGGCTATGTAATCCATGAAAATAAGAACCACATCATTTTTTGTTTACTTCTATATTTTCCACGCCTAGCACAGTTCCCAAATGTGAAAAGTATTTGAAAAATATCTGTGCTGAATGGATAAATCAATGAAGAAACACACAGAATAATATGAAATAGAATCACATGTATACTACATGTGCCCTTAAATTTTGCTGTCAGCAAAAAAAAAACACCATCATGAAGTGATTCCTATCACTTATAATTTATTCATTAAATAGTTATCGATGCCTGTTATGTGCTAGATATCATGCCAGGAATTGAGAATTCATTGGCAGTACAGTGGAGCTCTGCAGCTTTAAATTCTGACTCCACCAATTATTAGTCTTGTGACTTTAGTTACTTACACTCTGTAAACCAGAATTTTCTCATATGCAAAAACAGGATTATGACAGCCTGCCTTTTATGGTTGTTTGTGAGACTTGAAAGAGTTACTATATGTAAAGCAATTAGAACAGTGGCTGGCACATAGCAGGCGCTGACTATGTGTCAACTACTCTTAGTGGACACAGGTTTTTGTATCTAGAACTAAGTGTCATGATGGTTCATTTTATGTGCCAATGTGACCGGGCTAAGGGATGTCCAGGTAGCTGGTAAAACAGTATGTCTGGGTGTGTCTGTGAGGGTGCTTCTAGGAGAGATTACCATTTGAATCAGTGCACTGAATAAAGAAGATTGCCCTCTCCAGTCTGGGTGGGTACCATCTAATCTGTTGAGGCCTGAAAAGAACAAAAAGACTGAGGAGGGATGGGTTTGCTCTCTCCGCTTGAGGCAGGACTTCATCTTCTCCTGCCCTTGGACATCAGTGCTCCTGGTTCTTTGGACTTTATACTTGAACTGGGACCTACACCATTGGCCCCTCTGGTTCTCAGGCCTTCAGGCTTGGACCAGCTTCCCTGGGCCTCCACCTTGTGGATGGCAGATCATGGGGCTTCTCAGCCTCCATAACCACATGAGCCAATGAATCCCTCATAATAAGTCATATATATATGCCCTGACTAGCACGGTTACTATTTTGGAAGGAACAGTGGACCAAAAGTCAACCAACTATCTTTTAGTTCTTATTTACTCATGAGCTGGGACTTCTTCATCCACAGGTTGAGGGGCATAGTACCTGCCCTACCTAACTTAGAGGATTATCAATGAGACCATGTCAACTATAAAAGGCAGTGCTAGTATAAACTATCACATGCTATGTGCTAATAATAATAAACTATTCTTCTTCTTCCATGGGAGACGTCTTTATACCATTTGGTTAGTCATTAAAAATTTACAGTGTTCTGATATTATTTTTCCAAATTCTCATTCTATTTTAATAGTTTTATTCTTCATATACTGTACTGGGGTATTTTCGTCATCTTCTGGTGTTTGTTTCTTTTCTGTCTAAATCTAAATTAAATTTGATATTCTAGCTGTAATATTAAACATTACAATATTTTGAGCTTGAAAAAAAAGAACTGAGTTATATTTTTAATAAAATATATCTATTTTCTCAGCATGTTTTATTACAGGTCTAGTGGTAATAATAGTAGTCTTCATGTCTAAAGTTGTGAAATACGAACATATATTCAAATTCTTGGGCAGAATTTTCAAGGAAATAGATTGCTATTACCCATTTCTGAAATAATTTAAAAGTCTGTATCAGCCCAGGTGGACCTTGGGGAAATGCGTAATTTCCAGGGAAGGTGAGGAGGGGTGGAAGAGCTTTGTTTTCTAGGTGTCATTGATATATTATCATTGGACCCCACACTGTGTGCCCCGCTTCACCAGTCACACTGTTCCTCTTCTGCAGCTTGTCTTTATGGTTTCATCCTTTTCACTATAATATAAGAAATTTTAAACCAAACACTTCGGATCACTTTTAACTCCTCAGATTACTTATTACAAAGAACAGCTTATAATAGACATTTGATTAATTAATGTTGTAGTTTTAAAACTTTCTGCCCTTTTACTTTAGTATATAGCATCATCATGTATACCTTGCCTTCATTATAAGAAATGCTAGGAGCATTTTTAAGGACTCTCACCTATAAAGTAGCTGTATGTACCCCCAAAAGTAAAAATCTGTTGTTATATTATTATTGGCATCATTGTCATTATTTACAATAATTATCTTGGGAAAGAACTTGCCATTTCTGGATAGTCCATAAACCCAAAATAATAATCATAGTAATCGTCGTAATAATGAGCAATATAACCACCATCCATTAAGACAGTGATTCATAATCTTAACTAACCATTATCATATTATGTTTAATTATGATGATGGTGGTGAAAATTGCTATTTCCAACTATTGAGTTTATTAGGAACTTCAGAATGAAGGGAGGAAAATGGAAACAAAATTAAAAATTGAAGATTTTTTTCAAAATATCAAGAATTATTTTAAAAAGCTAATTCAAGTTTATATTGATTTAACTCACACTTTTGCCTGATCTTTGATAGAAAGGTAAGTGCATTTTCAAGTTGTTACAAGACTCCTTTCTGTTATTCCTCCCTCCCAAAACATTTTTATTCAATTTCAAATTTAAAAAAAATAAATCAGGGGCAATCCTCACAGAATTGAAAGTCATGGCAAGAGTATCTGATAAGGTTAGAGAGTTGCATTGGCTTTAGCCTTCTAGTAAGCAAGGCATCGTGATATGACCACAGCACAGGAAAAGGGAAGATGAGCTTCTTGGCTTCTTGGCTTGGCTCTGCAGCCAGTGAGCTGGCTGTATTCAGCCGTCTTGTTTGAGAAGAAAACAAAGGAGAATGTTGGACACTCTTGGATGCTGAGAGCTTTACAGGCATGACATGAAAACCAAAGCCATAAAGGAAAATATTGACAGGTTTGGCTATTTTAAAACTTTAAATTTCTGTAATAGTGAGGACAAGGTAAATTAAACCAAAGAACATTTTATATAGCAGAGAAATACATTACTACTAGAGGTCCAGTGCACAAATTCGTGCATGGGTGGGGGTAGGCCAATCAGGGTGGATGGGGGCTGGGCCTGTCAGGAGGAGGAGACAGCGGGAGGTTGGCCAGCCAGCCCACCCTGATTGGGGCCTGATCAGGGCCTAGCCAGCTGGGGCAGGGGCTGAGGGTGATTGGCAGTCAGGCCCCGCCCCCAATTGTGTTGGGGGGGTTGATTAGGAGCGGGGCAGTCATGGGGAGGGGCTGTGGTTGGTGGGCCAGCCAGCCCCACCCCTGATTGATATGGCAGGGCCTATGGGGGCAGAGCTGGCTGGGGGGAGGGGCCGCAGGCCAATTGGGGTGGTGGGGGCTGATCGGGGGTGGGGGGCAGATCAGGGGCCAGAGGCCTGGGGAAGGGGCCATGGGTGGTTGGCCCGCCAGCCCTACTCCTGATCAGAGTGGGGGGCCGATCAGGGGTGGAGCTGACTGGGGAGAGGGGCCGCAGGCTGATTGGGGTGGTGGGGGTCCATCGTGGGTGGGGCTGGCCAAGGGGAGGGGCTGTGGAAGGTTGGTCGGCGGCCCCACTCCCCCATCGGGCGGTTTGCTGGCTGCAGTGGGTGTCATAGCAACTGGTCGTTATGGTAGTTATGGTGTTCCAGTTGCTGGCTTTTTATATATATAGGTTTGTAATGTGTAATTTTTAAAAATTATCAAAGACCAATGGAAAAGAACACACTAGGATATGAACTGGCAATTCAGGTAGGAAGGAAAGTAAATGACAAAGAAAGTAAAAACAGTCTGTCTACTAATAACAAACTAAATAAAAAATAATTAACATACCATTTTCACTTATTAGCCTGAACATTTTAAATTGATAAAACAATATGGGAAAATGCACTCCTAGGAAAAATACATATTGCTTCAGATTTTTTGGAATGCATACATTTGGTAAGTTTTACTTTTAGACATTCACTCTACAGAAAAATTCACATAATAATACAATGACATGTGCATAAAAATGTTCATTGATGCTTTATTTGTAATAATCAGAAATTGCCTACAATAGGTATCAGTAGACAACTAGTTAATTTCTAAATATAATAGAATAAAATTGAAGGAATGTTGGCCAGCTCTTATTGATAAGGAGAATTTACATAAAATAATATAGATATATTATTGTGTGAAAAGCAAGTTTCAGGACACCATATATTATGATTGCATTATTTAAACTGTATGTGTGACTATCATATATACCGTATATGCATTTATTGTTGTTTTTAAAATTAGTACATACTACTTATTTAATAATGATAAATATTCCAGAAATTATAGAATCTGAGTGATACATATAACGTTCCTGCTCCCAGCCCAGCCCCTCATACCACCTTCCTCACCCATGTACAATGTGGAAGAAGGCATGTAGAAAGGCAGTGGGAATGTAACTGGGAGCAAGAGACATCACTGCCGCCCTAACTTACAGAGCAGTGAAGACAATGGGTACTTCAACATGCAATCACAAGTCGCGGTAATGATGCCACAATCCTAGCACTGGGAGCACTGGAGAGCTTAACTAGACTTGAGATACTAGAAAAGCCACCAACGTTGACTCCTGGACACTGGAGAGGAGTTACTGAAGCAGAGGTGCTATCAGTTACGGCCAGAGCAGAGATTTCAAGAGACTGCAACAATAGAAATGCTTGGAGGGTGTCAGGAGCCCATAAAGAGCCTTGCAAGCTATCTAAAGAGTTTCCATGTTACCCTCAGTGCTGTAGAAAATTCCAGAAGGGCTTATGCAGGTCTATACGAGAGAGTAAATGATCAGATTTGCATTTTTTGAAAAATGCACAACCCGGGCCTTGCTTTCCTCCAGTATGGCTGAATGGAGACTTTGTTGACAAAATAATGAGATGTTACATTAGAAATAGTTATATGCATGTGTGTTTCATTTTAATTACTGGGCTTTCAGAAAATTTAGGAAAGGGAAAAAAACTGTATTTTAGATCAGTAGTTCTCAAAATATGGTTTGTGGGCCCCTGGGATTCTTTGAGAACCCTGAGGGATTCCTCAGGCAGTCAGGCAGGTCAAAACTATTTTCATAGTAAGCTGTTCCTTGCTCTTTTCACTGTGCTAACATGTGCTCTGATTGTGCACAAGCATGGAGGTAAAACTGCTGCATCAACCCTCTGACACAAAGTGGTAGTCCCTTCACTTTCACACACTCGAAATTTAAGAAACTGCCAGTTTCTCATAAGAATGTGTTCAAGACAGCCGTAGAAATAATCTTATTAATTCCAGCCCTAGAGAATCAGTCTTTCTAATAGTCTCTGTAATGACATGGGAAGTACGCATAAAACACTCGGCTGCCCACAGAAATAGCAAGGTTGTCTCAAAGAAAAACACTTGTATGATTGCTTCATAGGTGAGCTGAACCAGCCAATTCTTCCATGAAATACCATTTTTACTTGAAAGAACAACTGAAACCATAGTTATCCAGACCTGGTTAATTGTCAAACATTTTCTTGTAAATGAATGAGATGAGTCTGTCACTTTAAGAAAAACAACTGATTAAATAATTAAACTGAAGTTTTCAAACAAAAACTAAAATTCTAGAAAACTCTTGTATGTCACATTGAGCTTGAAAGCTTCCCAATTATTAAAAGATTTTTCTGATGTAATCAGTTGATTTTTAACAAATGTTAGTTTTTATATTGTACAGTATTTGAAAAATCTGTATAACAGATCTTTAACAAATGTGGGTTTTTTATGTTGTATAATGAAATGTGTCAGTATTTGAAAGATCAGTGACTCACTCTTGTCAAATGACCAATACGTGTTCTATAAACTCATACATGATAAAACAGACCAAATGTATTTTAATGTAACAGAGAACAAAACTTTGCAGATTCCACATTACAAATAACTATAAAGAAACGAATGCTTCTTGAATTTTGGTGTTACGTCAAAGAAAAATATTCACAGTTATTTAAAAAGAAGACTATTTAATACCCTTCCCTTTTTCAATTATATATCCTCTATGAGGCTGGGTTTTATTTTGTTTTGTTTATCAATTACTTGAACTAAATGTATTAGAAAGACTGAAAGCAATAGCAGCTATGAGACGCCAATGGTCTTTTATTTTAGCCAGACATTAAAGAGAATTGCAAAAACGTAACACAAAGCCATTTTTCTTATAAATGTTCTGTTTTGAAAAATATAGGGGTCTTTTTTTCATTAAAAATGTTATTTACATGGAATGAATTTATTACTGTTATTTTTAAATAAATTTATAAATAAATGTAAAACTATCAAGTTTTCATTTCCAATGTTTTATATATATATATATATATATATATATATATATATATATATATATGTATCCCATCATCGATTTTTAAGAGTAAAAAGGGGTTCTGAAACTGAAAAGCTTGAAACTACTGTATTGTAAAATGTAATTGTCTCTAAATAAATTTATTACAGTTAAATGTCCTGGTCTAAAAGCAGAGCCCAGGATAAGGGTTTGTGTGCAGATAGTTTATTTGATAATGACATCTCAGGAATGCAGGGAATGTGAACATAAAGGGAAAGAAAACCAATGTTATACAGTCGAGCACACCAAGGGACCTTCTGTGGAGCTTTATGACGTACTTCTCAGAACTGTCTGCCCAGGCCATGAGGAGCAGAAAGCATCAGTTAACCAGCTTCCTTCCCTTATTGGTCAAAATTTATCTGACAGCTTCGTGTTCCTGCGTTTTCTGGTTGTCAGAGCCTCAGTGCTGATCTATTTCCCCCGAGCATCCCACACGATAGTGCCTGAGAAGTTCCAGGACAGGAAGCAAGAGGTACGTGGCGGATATCCCAAGGCACGGTGAAGCTGGTCGTGTTGTAAGGTTGCTCCTGGGTGAAGCTGGTTGGAGCCTGTGTAGACCTGGTTGTTGTACAGGTGTCTGGAGTAGAGAAACATGGCAAGAGAATATGAACTATCAGGTAGGGAAACCAAGAAAACAATCCTATTATAATCACATCAAAAATATAAAATGCCTAGGAATATATTTAACCAAGGAGGTCAGAGACCTGTACTAAGAAAATGATGAGACACAGAAGAAATTAGAAAATGATACAAATAAATGCAAGCATGTTATTAACATCATTAAAATGTCCATACTACCTAAAGCAATCTATAGATTCAACTCAATTCCGATGAAAATACCAATGGTATATTTCACAAAACCAGAACAAATAACCCCAAAATTTATATGGAACCACAAAAAAAACCCTCAAATAGCCACAGAAATCTTGAGGGAGGAGGGGGGAGTTTGTGGTATCATGCTACCTGATATCAAACTATAATACAAGGCTATAGTAATTAAAACAGCATGGTGTTGGCATAAAAACAGACATATAGATCACTAGAACAGAATAGAGAGCTCAGATATAAACCCATGCCCATGTGGTCAATTAATATTTGACAAAGGAGTCAAGAGCACACAGTGCAGTAAAGACAGTTTATTCAATAAATGCGTTGGGAAAATGGAACAGATACAAGAAAAAATAAAATTAGACCACCTTTTTACACCATATAAAAGAATAAACTCAAAATGGGTTAAGTACTTAAAATATAAGCCTCAAACCCATAAAACTCTTAGAAGAAAACATTGGCTGTAAAATCTCTGATATTTCTCTTAGCAATATTGTTTCTGATATATGTCCTTGGGCGAGGGAAACAAAAGAAAAAATAAACGAATGGTACTATATCAAACTAGAAAGGAAATCAATAAACAAACAATATAATCAACACAACAAAAAAAGACAACCTACTGAATGAAAAAGACTAGTCACCAATGATACATCCACCCTCAGGTGAGCTGTTTCTTTGAGTCTGTTTCCCTATAGAATGGGATAGGAAAGAGGAGAAGGGAAATGCACAGACAACACAGAGATGAGACTGCTATTTATTTTTCCGTGGGGAAACTATGAGCTAATTCATACTCAGATGATAATGGTTGGAAGATAATATGTCTTCCAAGTACTTATCAGCGGTCTGTAGGTTGGACCTGGGGCTTGAAAAGGATTTCTAGACCTGGATCGTGAGAACTGGGGAGGTCCTCAGGCCATGAAAGAAGCAGAAAGACCACTGTCTGCATGGTATTGTACTGGGTTTGGAAGTCAGAATTCTGTAGTCTTGCAGTTGTGTTTAGGGAGTACTCAATATTTCCATGAGCCTCAGTTTCCCCACCTGTGAAAGGAGCAGGTACCCTTCTCCCAAGGGTGCTGTGGGATGAATGCTAGTTTTAAAAGAGCTTTGGAAACTGTAAGGTGCCTATGCAAATAGCAGTTAGAAAAATCCTTCGGGGCCTCTGCGAGCATGAGGATTATTACCATGGATTTGATTGTGCTTAGCTTCACCAAGAGAAGTGTTGAAAGGTAGCAGGTTATGTAATCTATGAGCTTAATTTTATGGCCTTAAGCCAACTATTTTATAGTTCTCCTAACTCAGACAGCTTTTCAAAGAGGAATCTGTTTGTGGAAGTAGAGCATGGAGGGGTGAGAGAGTCAGTAAGCTTTGACCTACTCATCCTCTCCATATCAGTCTTCACCTCCCTGCGCTGGGAGGTGATGAGCTGGCCCTCCTATTACTACCGAAGGGCAGGCCAGGCCTCTTCCAGGGAGGGTAGGGAGGCTGAATCCTACCCGTGCTTGCTTGTGACAAACCAAAGGTGAACTACTTTTAGCTGGGTCAGGCCCCCAGGCCCCTTTGTCTCACTGTGTGTTCGGTGGAATAAGATCCTGAGGGAGATTTTCTCTCAGCAATCGTCTTCTTTATTATAAATGCTTCATTTATTGTAATGTAGTGTGCATGTGTAATATGGGTGATAATTACAGATTATTTAAAACTTTTTTATTTAAGAAATTTTCAAATATGTTCAAAATAGAGACTAGGTGACGTTTCCAATATACGCATCACCCAGCTTCTACTATTAACGGCTGATGCTGGTTTTGCTCCATTTATCCCCTCACTCAATACCCTCTCCTATCACTTACTCCCTAGCTTTAATTTAAATCCTAGACATAATCTCATTTGGTCCATAAATAGTTCCATATCTATCTCTTAAAGATAGGGACTCTAAACTGAAAATTTTTATTGGTCTGTACTGGACTGGACTCTATGGAATTTGCTTGAGGCAAATGAGCTTTCCATAGATTATAGCTGAATGCCATAGTTAGGGAAAAAAAAACACTTAATAAGTATTTGCAGCCCACTAAGTTTTAGACTGTTCAATAAAATTCTTACAACTTAAGTATGAACTACTTTATAGGATTCACACAATGAGCTGATTCAAGAGCAAGAAGCTGTGAACCTGAGGCCCTGGACTAGGGCGACACGGCCGTCGCCTCAAAGCTGGTGGTGCCTGGGCTGGAGAGTGGCGGGCGTCTCGGAGAAGAGGGAGGTCGAGACACTGATGCTTAAAGAGGATTCTCATGTCAGAAAACGTGGGAAGCACAGAGGTTATCATGGACTTTATGAATAAGCACCGAGGGAAAATGTCTGTAGCACGGAGTCCTCCATCACCAAAAAGCTAGGAAGCAGGGGGAAAATAGAAAGCCTGTAAGTGTGTGTGAGTGTGTGTGTGTGTGTGTGTGTGTGTGTGTACAGATATATGCACACAAATATATACATATGCACACATACACACCTATATACAGATATATGCACCTACACATATAACCCATACATGTATACATCCATAAAAACCTGCATATATATGTGCACACATATACATAAATACATATGTACACACACATATGAAGCCGTTAGGCACATGGTTCTAAAAGGAACAGAAGCAGGAAAAGAAAGAAGCAGCAGACACCTGGTTTTCAGATGGGATGGAGCTCACAGCGGTATCTCAGGAAGCCTGGGTGGGTTTGATGCTCCCCCTCAGAGGAAATTAGAGTGAGGTGTTCCAAAGTCTGAAAAATGTCATCCGGATATTAACAGTGATGCTCATTGGGTGCCAAAGATGTTGAGCAGTTTACTTGCTTCTTTAACCTTCTGCTTCTTATTTTCTAATCATTATGCATCATTTAGGTAACAATGTGTCCATATGGGTTCATCCATTGTAGCCATGTACCACTCTGATGGGAGATGGTGATAAATGAGGGAGGCTGTGCATGTTCAGAGGCAGGAACTCTATGGGAAATCTCTGTACCTTCCACTCCATTTTCCTCTGAACTTAAAATTGCTCTAAAGGATAAAGTCTATTAAAAATGATTGCACAGAATTTTTTATATTTTTTTGGGGGGGGAGGGGACCCTAGTTAACAGGATCATATAGGTTTCAAGTGCACATTTCTATGGTACATGATCTGTATATTGCATATGTGCCCACCACCCAAGGTCAAATCATCTTCCATCACCATATATTTGGTCCCATTTATCTCCTTTGGTAACCTCTATAATGGTGTCCGTGTCTTTTGAGTTTCAGTTTTATAACCCACATACAAGTGAAATCATATGGTTCTTTGATTTTCCTGATTGACTTATTTCACTTAGCATAATATTCCCAAGGTCCAGCCATGTTGTTGCACATGTTGGAAAAAACAAAGTTGCATTTTATTCTGTCCAACTCACACTTAGAGCAAGAAGCTCTATCACTCAACACCGTCTAAAGGTGGGCTTAGAGATCCCCCTGCACCTGGGATCTCAGAGGTTTCCCTGCTTTCCTGTTTGATGCCTGCTTCCGGTAATACCAGCCTAACCCAGAGATCCAAGAGGATGCTGACACCAGCCCCTCAAAACAGTCGGGGGGCATGGGAATAAGTCAGACCCGTTGGCTGTCTCCTAGAAGAAGTCTTATTTCTGGCCACCATGTGGACTTGATTCCCCTCTGGAGAGAAGGGCCGCTGCTCCTGTCCTGAGACTGCTGGGATTTTTACGCCTAATAAAGGCACCGTTAGCACACAAGTCTGGTTGGGCCTGTATGGAATGGCTAGGAGACCTAGAGGTTTGGTATACCTTATATTAAAGTGTGCACACTCCTCCATCTGTGCTTTAAATAAAACGGAAAAATAATGAAAACGTGTCCTTCTCTATTGTGCGTCCTCGCAACTGAGAAACAAATTGAAGGCATCTTACACATAGATGTGGCTTTATTTCATGAAAAGGAGCAAAAGAGTTAAGTCAAATTCCATTGATATGGACCCTTTCTTCTTCTGGAAACCATCGCTGACATTAAAAGGGGATTCTAGAGAGATAGGTTGTTTCAAAGACACAGTTGATACATTGCTAGCTGCACTTTAACAAGAGCCGCAGGCAACCATAAGAGATTAAGCAACTAGAAACGGCCTGAGCAAGGACCGCACTCTAGGTCCCACCGAGCACTGCCGTTAGAGCCTGCTGGTGCCTGCATTTGGTTTCCTTGAATGGTTTGCCTCTCGCGCTGAGACAGAGGATACTTCCCCATTGACTTTTACTCGCACCTCCTCATTCACTCTTCAACTGGAAAATAAAAGAAAATTGGCAATCTCTGAAAACACTGTGTGCGGGCTTTTGCGTGGTACTTACGGGATGCCTGAATTAGTCCCGAGGATTCCTGGCTAGCAATCCTTATTACATCTATCGTTAACTCATCAGTAGACCAAAACTGCATAGACCAAGTTTTCCACTCAATGATTAGTCAATAGTTTCATTTGGTCGGTTTCCTCTATTAACTAATTACAGCCTCCAAACAAAGGATATCGCTGCCTAACAGAAGAAAAGGTAAGATCATCAAAAGCTATTTTTAGAGACGACTGAAAAGAGAGAGAAAAATCCAGATAGCAAAGAAATCATGCTGCTAAGATTAGGGACACAGTGATTCCACAGCTTGGAATCTTGAACTTAACCTTTAATACCGTGAGTCCTTGTCTAAGTTGTACAAATATGGAGTTAGGGATATCAACAACGTAGAAGGAATTTTATAAACAATCCACTCAAACTCCTCAGCTTACAAGTGAAAAATTAAAGTCTGGAGATTAAAATCACTTGCCCAAAGTCTCAGAACAGAACTGAAGTCCCTCTAAGATTCTTTAAAACTGTTAGTATAGAGTTCTATATTTTAATCACATAAAATAAAGTATAAAGAAAAAATAATCTTACACTTATTTGAACATACAATAATTTTAAAGCATAATACTTAGTCATTAATGTACAGTAGTTTTAAGAGGTAGCACTGATTATTATGAATACCAAACCAGAATTTCTGTGTTTTATATATTTTATTGTTTCTGTGGCACCCATCATCATGCTTGGACCGGTGTAGAATTTACAGAGGCATCCTCACCATCACTCAGTAGCCACTGACAACCTCGAGGTGGTGGCTGCCTGGCAACTCAGGCCTTTGAGACTCAAATGAGCACAGAGCTCTCTGCCACGCCTTGAAGGAAGCACATGATCCCAAAATACCCAAGCTGGCTAAATCCAAAGTCTATTATTTGGTTCTATGCCCATTACATTTTGACTGATACAGTTTGTGAAGAAAGACTAGATTTGCTTTCTTTTTTTTTTTTTTTTTTTTAGTTCTAGTCTAAGAGGGAACACAAGAAACCAAGTTTAGGAGAAAAACTGCTTTCATAATATCAAGTGTAAGCCACAAACAGGCTTTCTTAATGAAAGCTTTAAAATGTGAAGAGCTCAGCCAGCGTGGCTCAGTGGTTGAGCATCAACCTATGAACCAGGAGGTCACGGTTCGATCCCCAGTCAGGATACATGCCCGGGTTGTGGCAGATCCCCAGTGTGGGACATACAGGAGGCAGCTGATCAATGATTCCCTCTCATCATTGATGTTTTCATCTCTCTCTCTCTAAAAATCAATAAAAACATATTTTTTTAAAAAGACACAAGAAAAGTAAGCATGTATTCTATTAAACATTTCAAGAAATATGCAAATAATTCAGCATTTATAAACATGTTGCTTGTATATGTGAAAATTCCAAAATTTTCATGTTTTGAATATTTTATCCTGAGAAGATATTTAAGGGACACTTTGTTCTAAAAGTTTCAAAAGTAAAACACACACACACACACACACACACACACACAGTATATCAGGATTTCTGCCGAAAATTAACATTTGCACTGTCCTAACAATGTCAAACAATAAAAAGACAAACATGATCACATATATATTGTAAAGACAGCACTGAAAAAGAACAACGGAAAATGCACTACCTATGTCTTTGTTTTATGTTCAATGCTTTTGGTGAGTTCAGCAGATGAATGTAAATAGTGGTAACTTGTTCCCAAGCAGTCAGAGCCTTCTCAGTGGCTCATCACTAATCACACAAGTCCTACGTTCTAAGTATTTAGAAGAAAAACTACAGATGACTCTACTCCTCTCTGGTCCCTTTACCTAACCTCTAAGTCACTCATCATACTACTTGTTAATATCCTGCTTTCCAAAATAAAAGCAGGTAAACACAAGTTTGTTAAGTGTCACTTGACCAAATAAGTTTTAAAATAGATAAAACACTTAAGCCCTGGCAAGTGTTACTCAGTTGATTGGGCATCGTCCCCTGCACCGAAGTGTGGCCGGTTCAACTCCTGGTCAGGCCACTTGCCCTACTTGCAGGCTCGATCCCCCATAGGAGGTATGCTCTCACCCTATCCCCTCCTTTCTCTCTAAAAATCAAGTTTCAAAAACAAAATAAAAATAGATAAAACTCAAATTATCACAACACAAGCCTCAGTTTTCACATTCATTGAAACATTTTAGCATTACTCAAAGATGAAAATTGGAAATGTGTGTGCTTATTCGGAAAAAAACCCACTGAATTTATTCTCCAGAAATAAAAGCAGACTTATGATGACAAGTTATATTCTAAACTTCAATAAAAACTGTTTGGACAAACTATTTGATGAATACTTGCCCCCATTAAACAGCAAGATGTCTGTTGCATTAAAGAAGTCAGAAATTGAGTCACTTCTTTCAGTTGCTTTCAGTTGCTAGAATACTGGCAATTCCCATAAATATATTTAATGTATCATGTAGATTCCCAGCATGTAATTGATGGGATCATATCTTTGAACTACATACACTGAGATTATTTCTGCACACATGATTACCTTCTGCCTATCATACAGAAGCAACATGCTGAAAAGAGCTAACCCACCATAAATTGCCACTGACTACAGCATGGCACCAGGCACAGTGGTAGGTGGAGGGAACATAGATCCCAGTGAGGATACAAAGACTAGGCCCAAGCCAACTCCCAGCAACGCTCCCATGTTCAGAAACTTCTCGCTAGCAAGCACATGACCACAGTGGAGAGGCCTCCTATGATGCCTGCTGTGTACTTTGCAGCTTTGATGAGAAGAGCTCCCCCTCATATCATCAGAGGAGCCACCATCACACCAGAAGGTAGTAATCAAACAAGTTGCTTTGGGCTTAAGCTCTAGTCATATGGTAATGAGCAGCATTCCAACGCCAATCTATGGCTGCAAAGGTTGCACCAAGTGTTACCCAAGAGTCTCTCTACATGAGTTAATGAGAACAGGAGTTCTGCCCACTATCAAGGCAGACAGAGCTATGAAACCAATACTTCTGCCCTGGCTGGTGTGGCTCAGTTGGTTGGAGCATCATCCTGTGCACTGAAGGGTCACAGGTTCTATTCCCTATCAGGGCACATACCCAGGTTGGGGGTTTAATTCCAAGTCGGAGCACATATGGGAGGCTACCTATGGATGTTCTCTCACATAGGTGCTTCTCTCTCTCCTTCTTCCTTCTTCTCTCTTTGAAATCAATAGAAATGTATACTCTGGTGAGGATTTAAAGAAAAAAGAAAAAGCTGCCCTAGCTGGTTTGGCTCAATGAGTGTCAGCCTGTGGACTGAAGGGTCCTGGGTTTGATTCTGGTCAAGGGCACATGCCCAGGTTGCAGGCTCAACCTCCAGTAGGAAGATGCAGGAGGTAGCCAATCAGTGATTCTCTCTCATCATTAATGTCTCTATCTCTCTCTCTCCCTCTCCTTTCCTCTCTGAAATAAATAAAAATACATTTTTTTTAAAAAAGCACAAAAAACTTCCTAATAAGTCCACATAGATAGAATGAATTCTACCCATCCTATCCTGAGGCCAAATTACAGCCTTTTCAATAGTTTCAATCTCATTAAACATTCCAAGTCATAGTAGCACCATGCTCCAAGACCAACAGCCTCTCCAGCAGCAAACCATTTTACCATCTGATCAATTTTAAGTATTTTTTTCCATTGATGGTTCCAATGGTGCCTCCTTGAGTCCTTGGCCAGTTTTCTTATGCCAGATCCCAGTTCTTGTCTTGGTGTCATATTTCTTGCTGGGTGTTAAGAGGCATTGATTCTTTGTGATGGAATTCTTCACAAGAGAAGGAAAGCTGGGTTCAACACTTTGGAAGGTGGTGTCAAGAGAAACACAAGTATTTTGGTCAGCATGGCAGTGCCTCAGTTTTACCAAGCAGATCTAAAATGCTCAGCCCCAGGTCACCTCAACTGCCCAGTTGCCTTTGAGGCTAGTGAAATGCGGACATGCACACCCTGGCCTTCCATCACCCCTTATTTTCTCTCCTTCCTTTTTTTTTTTTTTTTTAATTGGTCCTACTGTGCTGCCTAGGATCCCAACTAACTGAGAAAAAGAGGCAGGGATACTGGGCATTCTGTCTTTTCTCAGGTAACTAAGGAATTGTCCCTCAGATTGCACATTTATGTGTATCTGTTTAGGCAAATACCTGAGGAGAATACATGCTGCTACGGTGACACCATGATTGCCTGTCCCGCCCCCTTCTTGGTCACAGCAGCCGCTGCCGCCAAGCAACTCCATTTGGTCTGCCTTACTATTGGGTTGGATCGTGCATACATGATACTAAACACTTAAAAAAATATTGGTTCACTGAGTTTTGCAGATCTTCCAAAAGTTGATATATTGTATGCTGTAATATTTAAAAACCCAAATTAATTAAAATCACCAGCAATCTTACAAAGAGTACTTTGAAAGTAGTGTTAACCTCACAGGGCCCTAACAGGACTTCACAGGGGTCCGTAAACCACTTTGAGAGCAATTGCCTTAAATAATATAGTTATATTTTATTCACCATCTCTGAGGTTTCAGCTCTTCCATGTCTGCCAATTTTTCTGTACCATAAACAAGAAACCTTTTCTGTCACCAAAGAAACATGCTACAGTGAAGAATTACAAAGCGCTATCAATAATCTCAACAATGTCTTCAAGCAAGCATGAACTTACTGCACCCTCTCTATGGGCCAGATTCTGCTCCAGGCGACAGCCCAGTGAGTAGGAGAAAATGATGAGTTAAACTCATGAATAGAATAGTTTTATTGGCTTCTATTTGAGATTCAACTTTGTTCCTCTCAAATGGTCCAGTAACTATTGTTCATTAAATAATTTACACTTGTGTTTTAAAACTGCAAGTTGCCAAGGAATACATGAAAACTCTCTGAATTATTTGCAACTTTCCTGTAAATCAAAAATTATCTAAAATAAAAGTTTGATTTTAAATTAATTGATACAGTTATAGAGAAATAAATAATTTTTTTTCTCCCCAGTTTCCACTATGAATGGTGTAAAGACTCAAATATAGCTCTGGCATATAGATTTTACTTCTGGAGAGAACACCAAACTGACTAGCACATATATGGTCCCAATTTCAAATCCCTAGGAGAGAAATTTTGATCGGCCCAGATAGAGTCAAATGTCTACCCTTACTTCATTCAACTAGGGCCACTGTTGCAGGGTCATGTTGTACAAATTTGGCTGCCAAGTGTGCAGCTATGTGGGTGTGAGAAGCATTCTTAATCAAAGTAACATGACCTGAAAAGATACCCCAAAATTGTCTGCCATATATATATTCCAAAACCCTGAGTAACATACATGCAGATAAAATGTAGTCCATACAGCAAAATACCAAAAAAAAAAAAAAGAAAAGAAAACAAAAATACAAAAAGAAAAAAAAGCATACATATCAAATAAGTATCTTCTTACATAAAAAGCTAATATGCAAAGTGACTCTTTGGGAGTTTGACTAGGAGACGGGGAGTTCCACAGGGAACACCCAGAGTTCAAAAGCTCGCTATGATGTCCACTGACCACCAGGGGGTGGCATGGAACAAAGGAAGGCCTGGCCAGCAGCAGGAAGGCCCCAATCAGCCTTGATCACCAGCCAGGCCTAGAGACCCTACCCATGCACTAATTTCATGCACCGGGCCTCTAGTTAAACATAAATGGTTGAGATTCCTCATTAAAAGATTAAGGTCAGAGGAAACTTGTACCTTTTGCTGTAGTAGGTAGGTGGAAGTTTAGTTATTTACCATCCACAGCCCTCTACTCTCCTAAACATCTGGGGGCAGCCCTGGGCTCACTCTAGGGGGGGTGGGCATTCTTGAAGCTTCGCTCACTAGGCTTGAGATTAGGGAAAGCATCTCTCTCCATGGGAGGGAGAAGACATCAGAGCATCCCCCTGAAAACTCTCTCTACACAAATCCACTCTAGAATTTCCAACCTCTAAAGAGTCACAAAAATTTTATTGGTCCCCTACCTCTTTTCTAGGATGCTTAGGTGATCAGTCCTTTACTTTGGAATGTGGGAGTGGAAAGCAACTACTGCCTTGGGGTTACAGACTAAACTGAGATTTTCATTTCTTCAAGTAAAGTATATACATATGTATAGTATTTTCTATGCTCATTCAGAACTAAGGGTCATTATTTATCAAACTATGCTTAATGAACAAGGTCAGTTGGAAATCTCCCAAAACTCATAATAATCTGAGTGTTTAAAAGACTAATTACCAAAAATTTATATGAAATAAAAAATGACCCCGAATAGCTGCAGCAATACTGAGAAAGAACAAAGTTGGAGGGATCACAATACCAGATATCAAGTTATATTACAAAGCCACTGTTCTCAAAACAGCCTCGTACTGGCACAAAGAACAGACATATAGAACAGAACAGAGAACCCAGAAATCAACCCAAGCCATATGCTCTATTAATATTTGACAAAGAAGGCAAGAGCATACAATGAAGTCAAGAGAGAGTCACGTCAATAAAACGTGCTCAGAAAATTGGACAGATACATGCAAAAAAAAAAAAAAAAAAGAAAGAAAGAAAGAAACTAGACCACCAACTTACACCATACACAAAAATAAACTCAAAATGGATAAAAGACTTAAATGTAAGACAGGAAACCATAAAAAGCTTAGAAGAATCCATAGGCAGCAAAATATCAGGCATGTGTCATAGCAATATCTTTACCGATACAGCTCCTAGGATAATGGAGACTAAGGAGAAAATAAACAAATAGGACTACATCAAAATAAAAAGCTTCTGCACAGCAAAAGAAACCATCAACAGAACAACAAGAGAACCCACTGCATGGGAGAACATATTTGCCACTGTTACATCCAATAAAGGTTTAATCTCCAAAATTTATAGGGAACTCATACAACTTAAAACAAGGAAGATAAATAATCCAATGGTCAAAGGACCTAAATAGACACTTTTTGAAAGGACATACAGAAGGCCAAGAGACATATGAAAAAATGTTCAAAGTCACTAATCATCCGAGAAATGCAAATCAAAACAACGAGGTACCATCTCACACCTGTCAGAATGGCTATCATCAACAAATCAACAAGTGCTGGCAAGGATGTGGAGAAAAAGGAATCCACATGCACTGCTGGTGGGAATGCAGACTGGTGCAGCCACTGTGGAAAACAGTATGGAGTTTCCTCAAAAAGTTAAAAATGGAACTCCCATTTGACCCAATAATCCTACTTCTAGGAATATATCCCCCAAATCAGAAACATCAATCAGAAAGAATATATGCACCCCTATATGAACACAATTTATAATAGCTAAGATTTGGAAACAGCCTAAGTGCCCATCAGCAGATGAGTGGATTAAAAAATTGTGGTGCATCTACACAATGGAATACTATGCTGCTATGAAAAAGAAAGAACTCTTACCATTTGCAACAGCATGGATGGACCTGGAGAGCATTATGCTAAGTGAAATAAGCCAGTCCAAGAAAGATAAGTATTACATGATCTCACTCATTTGTAGAATATAATGAATAACATAAACTGTGATGAACAAAAATAAATCCAGAAACACAGAAGCATCAAACAGACTATCAAACCTCAGAGGGAAGGTGGAAGAGGGTGGGAAGGGAGGGTAAGAGATCAACCAAAGGATTTGTATGCATGCATATAAGTATAACCAATGGACACAGAGAGTGGGGGGTGAGGGCTTGTGCTGGGGGGGGGGGGCGGGAGCAGGCAGGAAGAGGTCAATGGGGGGAAAAGGAGACATATGTAATACTTTCAACAATAAAGAATTAAAAAATAATAAAATAAAAATAAAAGACTAATTAATTTTTGATTCTTTTTCTCTCACTAGGCCTAATAGTTCTTTAAAGTTAAAACTTCTAATACTTAATACCAACAACTTCCATTTGCATATTCTTTAGCATTTATGACATGATTTCAGATGAATGATTTAATTTTATCTTCATAGCAATTCTTTAGTGTTTACCTCATTACAGAGGATAAGAGACATTGATCCATCATACAGGTCCAAAGCTCCTTATTTTATACTGCTGCTACAGCTCAAGGAAATGCATAAATACAGTTAAAACAACAGCAGTGACATCAGGACCCTTGCCTGAAAAAACAAAAAGATTTTAATTACGAGTTAAATTTGTAGTTCAGTGAGTTATTACCTACAGTCCCAAGTGTTGTGGTTGGTGGCAGTCATCAGGGAGGCCACGAGCTGAATGAATTAAATGACCCTCTTTAGGCCAGTGACTCAGACTTCCTGGTGAGGTAGGAGTGGGGGTGGGGAGAAGATATGATTTTTCTTCCTTGAGACTCCAAAACAAAAGCACCACTATGTTACAAAGATCTCTCCTCTTCAATGCTCTATAGGTCTATAAAGTTATGAAGACCATGCTCAGCTCAGAAGCATGTCAATAAAATGCAGAGTGTGAGCACCCTGGTTTCCCTGAATTTCACCCCCAGAGCGTTAGATTCTCACTCAGGTCCAGCATTGGTCCCACCGGAATAAAAGTGCTGACTAGACACAATCAACTTCCACTTTCACCCCATTGCTTCCAGCTGAACTTTCCCATCCAACCTCTGTTTTGAGTTAAGATTAATAAATATATTTGAAATTGAAATCATCTCTTCCCCATTGTCCTCTTCCTTTCTCCAAATCCCCTTCCCAGTGTCATGGCATGATAAATACATACATAATTCATTATGGAATAGATTGGCCTTCTCTTTTTGCTCTACTTGTTACATTTGCAACTTCTTAGAGCATTCCAGCTTTGAGAATTTCTGCTCATTCCCACCCCCATCCAAATCATTTAACAATGATGTTTGTAAGTTCCTCTAAGAAAGCTGATAAAGGTCTGACTTATTATTCTATTGTCTGCATAATATTCTATTTTACTGATATGCCAAAAGATATTCTAACCTTCTCTTCATTAGTTTATACCATTTACAAAATATTGGTCATTATAAACAGATCTGTAATTAACATCTTTGTCTCATATTGTCTTACATTTCCATGCTTACATTTCTATAGGCTAGATTTCCAGCAGTTAAATGCTGAGTCCAGGGTATGTCTAGTTTTAATTTTAATATTGGCAAATTATTTTCAAAATGTACTGAAACAATGTACATTTCTAATTGCAGTGAATGAAAATCCTCCTTCTCTCATATCCCTGCCAGTAGTAGATGTTATCACTTATTAATTTTTATGAATCTGATGATTATAAATGATATCTTAATTTGTAATTTCTCTGACTGTGAGGGCAGTTGAGAATATTTTCATATTGGTTGATGTACATTTATAAGTTTTAAGTAAAGTACTACATTGTGGTATTAAAAAAACAAACAATTTTTCTATCCTTAGGTCATGAAGATATTTTCTTATAACAACTTCTATTAACTTTGTTCAAACACTTTGGAAAATTATGCGGCACTCTAACAATACGACACCCAGGCCTACTCTATAGGCCTGCGATTTTACTCCTAGGTACAAACTCAAAAGAAACATATGTATCCTCAATAGGTATGTTCAAGAATGGCCATAGCAGCTTTTTTCATAATAACCCAAAACTGGAAAAAAGAACTGAAATGTCAATCGGAGAAAGAATAAACACACTGTGCTATATTCATGCAGTGAAATGCTACCCAACAGTCAAAAGAATAAAATTTGATACACACAACAACATGGGCGAATTCTGAAAACATTTGGTTAATCAGAAGAAACCAGACACAAAAGAGTATAGTTTATATAGTTACAATTATGTAATGCTTAAGAAGAGTGAAAATTAATCTGTGGTATTAAACCTCAGAATAGTGCTTACCCGCATAAAAATGGTTGAGGACTCTTTTTCCCCTAGAAAAGAGCACTGGGAAACTTCCAGGGTGAAGCAAATAACTATTTTTGATCTCTGTGGGTTACACAGTTGCATACATATATAAAAATTACTCAAGCTACATACTTATTATTTTGCACTTTATATGAGTTATATCTTTTAAAAATAGAAAAGGCGCCCAGTCGGTGTGGCTCAATGGTTGAGCATCAACCTATGAACCAGGAGCTCACAATTCAATTCCCAGTCAGGGTACATAACCAGGTTTCAGGCTTAATCCCCGGTGTGGGATGTGCAAGAGGCAGCCGATCAATGATTCTCTCTCATCATTTATGTTTCATCATTTATGAAATCAATAAAAATATATTTTAAAAAAAACTAAATAGGAATTCTAAATATTAGAAAAAAGATGTAGCATTATATTTGTTAGCTCTTATCATATTTTCTCTTGAGTCTCCAAAACCTCACTGAAAAAAATATTAGAAATACTGAGTTTTAGTGAGATTGCTAGTCAATCAATAAACCCACACTGATTTATAACTGGGGTCACAGTTCAAAGGTTTGACTAATAAAAATGGATGAAAGAAAATAAAGTGTTAGAAAGTTTGTACAAAAATTTTATTTTATTGAATTTTGGGTTAAACAAGTGATATAAACATCTGTGATACTGAAAATTATACTTTAAATTTTCAGTAGAAATATATAAATTAATAAATCAGAGAATTTTATTTTATATTTTTTCCCTCTGCTGATTTAAGCCTGAAAAAAATGACACATTTTATATCAGAACTTCAATATAAATTTCTATATTTTTATTGTAAAGTGCAGAATAGAATTCAACTTAGAATCCCCTAACTGGGAGCAATATTTTGTTTTATATACTTTCTGATTTGAGAGAGAGAGAGAGAGAGAGAGAGAGAGAGAGAGATCTGTTGTTCCACTTATTTATGCATTCATTGGTTGATTCTTGTACGTACACTGGCCAGGCATCGAACCCACAACCTTGGCACATAGGGCTGATTTTCTAACCAACTGAGCTACCCAGCCAGGGCTTATATACTTTTATATTTTATAAAAGAAAACAGCTGCTCACAAATTTAGGAAATTCCTAACCTAACAATTTTTGCACAACAATTTTTCAACTTAGTGCAATTACACCCTAGATATTTGTAGAATTATGGCATTCTGGCATGATGACATAAACAGGTACCCTAGTATTGTACTGAACTCAGTAAAAAAATGTCTAGTTATTAACTGTAAAAAATTGCAAATAAAAAAGAATTGAAATACTATTTTTTATCTAAACGTTTAGAAGAATGATCCCATTGCTAATAGAAATAGAAATGTATATTAAACTGAAACTGGTAAAAGCTGTTTGGAAGGTAGTATCCAAATATATGTGAATGCATTTGTGTACATGTAAGTGTGGGTTATATATGTGCATATGTGTGTATAGATACACTCTCTAATAATATTTTATTCACTTGGATCCAGCAATTCTTCCTATGGGATTATAACATATGTTCCTATCATGATCATTTTATTGTCAAAACAAATACCAAAAAATAACCCAGAAATATACTTGACCCAACAGAAGGGAAACTCAGGGCCTAAGAGAAATATGTGAGGTCATGCATCGGATAGACCGGCCTCAGGGAGCCTTGAAAACACAGGCAGCGCTCACTGCACCTTTCACCTTGCCTGAGAGCCCCTGGGAGCAAACTTTTTAAGAAGGGGATCTGGCAAGAGCCTTTAAGAAAGGTGATATAGTGGGGATGGGAAGCTTTTGAAGTAGGTTAAAGAAAAAATCACGGATTGTACAAAGATGTACCTAAAATTTGTTTACAGCAGCCTTTTCCATGCCAACCCCACCAAAAGATAGCCCAGGAAGCACAATTATTTTTAAGCATTTTATTTTTTCTTTATTATTTTTTAATATATTTTTATTGCTTTCAGAGAGAAGGAAGAGGGGGAGAGAGAGAAACATCAATGATTAGAGCGAATCATTGATCAGCTGCCTCCTGCATGGCCCCTACTGGGAATCAAGCCTGAAACCCAGGCATGTGCCCTGCCTGGGAAGAGAACTGTGACCCCCTGGTTCATATGTTGACACTCAACCACTGAGCCACACTGGCTGGGCAGGAAGTACAATTTTTATTCAAGAAACATCCAAAGATAATATGCATAGTAGGAGGAGGTCAGAGCCAGAAAAGACATATGACATATGAGGAGATTACAAAATTGAAAAAGTTGTGGGGAGGAAAAGTAAATCCCTTACTCTCTGGGATCCTTTTTAACTGCCCTTCCACTGGTAGAGGAGAAAAGTTCATCTCAATCTGGTTTAGTAGTTCCCAAGCTAGTCTGCTCATTAGGTCACCTGTGATCTCAAAAACTTCTGAAGACCAGAACCCACGCATGCTTGGCTGGGGCCCAGGCAGTAGCAGTGTTAGAGCCCCTGTGTGGACAAGTTGGAGAATTATCTGGGTGTCTCCAGTCTCACTCAGAGGTTCTCAAAGGTAAGCATCAGCAAAATCCCCGGGAGGCTTAACACACCAGTTACCGGGGCCCCATTCTGTTTCTGATTCAGCATGGATGGGATGAAGCCTGAGGATTTGCATTTCTATCAAGTTTCAGGTGACGCTAATGTTACAGGGCTGGGGGCCACACTTTGGGAACCACTGATATTTAAAAACTTGGTTTTAGTCAATAATTGAAATCTACCTTTGAGATTTAATTCACACACTAGGAGGACAATATCTAGGTTTTTCAAATTCCTCTCTTCTGTGGAAGATGAAATTTTATGATCTGTGGGATTGGAAATGCTTAGTGACTGCTGTCCCACACCCATTGTAGACTGTGTGCTGGTGGCCAAGGCTTATGTCTACAGGTATTGAACATGGGATTGATCCTGGACTCACTGCACAACCCACTGAACCCTGCCCTGCCTTTGTTTGCAAAGGATCACTTGCCCCATGGTCAGAACCTCTGCATGGCCATGCTGCTCTGCCCTTTAGCTCTGCCTTGGGCCCGCACAAAGGGCTTCTCTATGAGCCTGAACAGGGAGGAACGCTAGGCCTCTGTGCCTCAAGGTTCCTCCCAGCTTGAGTCCTAGAACAGAGAAATTAAAGCACCCCCGGATTTTAAAGAACCACCAGACTAGAGGGGGACCCCTTCAGTGTTGCTGGGGCCCTCAGATGGAGGAGCATGTAGAAGCCAGGACTGGACGGTTGTGCCGTGCTCTCTCATAGCAACTGGGCTATGGTTGCTCTCTTTTCTGGTTCATCTCCCTCATCAGGTCTGGCTTTACTTCTGGCTGACAGGTTCTGATATATTCCTGTGTCCTTTAGGCAGAGTTCCTCTGGCCTGACCGTCAGACCAGTGTAGAGCTAGGGATGCATGCATCTCAATCACCTGTGCTGCTAACTGGACAGCGGATTGTCCGGCCTTACCCCAGGCCTACAGGGCCAGGAACTCGAGGGAGAAGACACTATAAGAGATACCCAGATAATTCTTGCATACAGTAAATCTGAGGATATCTATAGTAGGTTGTTACCTTCTGAGCACAGAAACTGTGTGTTGTTGATAAAGCATGTCTTCACCATCTGACAGACAGCACACAGGAGTTGGTGTACAGAGGGCTGGGTTCCAGAGTCGGGGTGGGGAGGGAACAAGCACAAGCATAGTAACATGATGCTTGCAAATTGTGTGAGTGCATGTGTGTGCATGTGCATGTGTGTGAAAGTGTTTGCATGCATGTGTGTGCATGTGCATGTGTGCAAGTGTATACATGTATGTGTGTTTGCGTGTGTATCCTCCTAACACTATTTGATTTCTCTTCAGCTTTGGAATAATTCCTGCTTTTGCTTGGACAGTGCTCACCAGAAGCAGTGATGATATTTCAAGTCCCACAACCACAGCCGGTTGCTTACATGAGATGAGACATGGAATGAGGACCATGGAAGGCCATACCCAGCACACCCCTTTCAGGATTCCCCATTCTATCTGGGTCAATCATTAGTGGAGTGAGCCCCTGGGACTGTGCTCTTTAAATGATTCCGTCTACCCCCATACCATGCAGTGGCATTCACATACACTAAGAGCACACATTGCATTTCTCCACAGTAACACAAGTAAATGTTTGTAGAATGAATGAAGGAACAACACATGTGACAGTTCATGTTCTGCAATGAAGCTTCTATAATTTAAAAAAAATAGCTCTCGTGTAGGTAGTACTTTTCGTGTGCCAGGCCCTGTTCCAAACACTTCGCATATGATGCTCATTTAAACCTCTTAATTTTAAAAGTTTCCCATTTCACAGAAGTACAGGTACAAAGAGATGATGAGACTCACCCACGGTCACAGATACAGGGCCTGAGGCAGGGGCTGAACCCAGGAAATCAGTTTCAGAATATGGGTGGCCAGCCCCCTCCTCTTTGCCTCCTTGAACATGCATTTCAGGAGATTCTGGGCTCAGCCCAGACCCTCTTTCAAAAGCACACATTGCTGTCCTCCTGAATCGAGTCAAACCAGAAGATCAGGTACAAACATTTCTGAAGGGAGAAACCCCCTTATATGCTAAGACATGTTTTCTCAAGCATGTTTTGTGTCTGTGAAAAAATTAGTAGGTGGATAGATTGAGATAACTTTCTTTTTATTTGAAAACCACACACACACACACACACACACACACACACACACACACAAAACAAAACAAAAAACCCACGACTTAGATTTAATTTGCTTCCTTATGCACTTAATATTATGTTGAATCAGGGTGAAATTTTGATACTACAAGTCATAATAAATTTAATAGGTAAATAAATACTCAAACTGCAAGCTTTACTCTGTAGTCAGGGTTGGGTGTAAACATGAGAAGGTTTAGTGAAATTGTTATTGTACCTACCCGTTTGTATTTCAAGATTGTAGAAATTCTACTTAAATAAAACAGTATAATGAACATAATATTAAATTAGGCCATATAAACTTACTCTGCAACATGCAAAAATTGAAGGGCATTCCACTGTCAATGATGGGTAGGTTAAATAATTTGTACTTTTCTAACAAAACTAGAGAGTCCATTTTGCTTGTTAAAATGCATAGTGATTTACAATAGTCAAAACTACACTTGGCAGCAAGTTATGTTGAAGACAAGATAGGTAGGAAATATTTTCTGGATTAGATAATGGTTGGCTGAAATTCCTTCCAGCTTTCGTGAAACAAAAGTTAGCAATTGAAAGCATATCAGATGATGCATCAATTTTCCATAAACAGACGACAATGCAACCTACTTTATTGAAAAACCTTTATGTGGAGCTAGATTTAATCTCTCAATTTGAGAAGCAGTGCCATGAAATAAGATGTCTGCATGCAAAATCTCCAGATTTCCAATGTAAATATAAAACAGAGAAGGGCTTTGTTCCCTTAGGGATGGCACCTATCTTGGATTCGTTTTTTTCTCTGATGTTTTTGCATGGTTTTATCAGTGGCTCCAGGGAAGTGAAACAGCAGTTTGCTTCCTTAAGAACAAAGGCTGGAAGAATTTTTAACAATAACACATTAAAAGTATTTTCCTTACTGTTCTTTTTATTTGTTATGGATTTCCTGAGGAGTAATTACTGTTTCAAATAATGTGTCTTTTAATGATCTTAATGTTTAAAGTGGCAACTAAATGTGACCTGAGTTTATGCTTCGTTTTCTAATTTTTGTTTTCTTAAATAATATATGAAAATGTTTCTTCACCTAGGCAACTTTTATCTACATAATTTGGAAAAGAGGATGAACTTAAAAAAAATAGAGAGCCAATTATATATTTCTCATAAATAGCTAACTACTTCCCCTCCAATCCCCTCCCCCCCCCCAAAAAAATAGGCATTTATCGGCATCTTTAAATTTAGTTGGTAATTAAGTATTTAGCACATGGTATGTGTTTGATGAATGAATGAATGGCAAATAAGACACAGTGCTGTGATCAAGGCCCAGCAATGTAGTTGTGCATGACTAGTGTATGCAGCTAAACAACACCCAGGGGAAAACACATCCGCTCCTGCACGTGCACCTTATTGGCTCTATGGCAACCATGTGAGTTTCTTCTATTTGTTCCTATAACAAAGCAGTCCTTCTAAGTCCTGTAATATAGCTATTAACTGATTTCTGTTTTGTACTATCAAGTGTTTCCGTTTTACCTACACATTTAAAGCAATGCCACAAAAATGTCAATATTGTTTCACAGTCATTTTGCTGAAGCCATCTCTCTCTATTTATCTGTGTTTTAACTGGCAATCTTAAGTAACGTAAGCATAATTTCTTGCCAAAGCAGTATAGCCATGCAACAGGTTAACTATCAGGTGTGCCTAGACTGTTTATTCTAAATACTGTTTCCCATGTAGAGGAACCAGGCATTCCTGTAGGAACCGCCCACGCCAGATCTGATTCCTGCAGCTGGCAATGTACAAGATAAGCCTGGACCATCTTGAGATTGTGTTAAAAGGACATTTGAAGAGGCTTCTCTTGCTAAAAATGGGACAACATCAGCATCAAAAAGCATCAATATTCTAAAAAAAGTAAATAAAATAAGCTCCAGAAAAAAGTTAAGCACAGATACAAGACAAATGCAAACAGCAATATAAAAGTCTATAAGACCCAAACAGTAATTCATGTTACAGGTAGTAATGAGGTGTTGGGGTCATTTTAAGTTATTAAAAGTACAATTCACATAGAGATATATCAATAATAAAGATTTATGGGACACATAATCTTATGTCTGTATAAATTAAAATTGGAAATAAAGTGAAATATGATAAAAAATACAATAGTAGAAGAAATGGACACATCTGTGAGCCTTTTACAAGCAAGTAGATAAATATTTTTTTAAATTATAAGAACTTTTATTAATATAATGAATAACAGTTATTTAAAAGATGCATTCCTAACTTTTTACCTCATAAATAAGAAGGAACACTTTGTTTACAGTGTCCATAAATCGTTTTTAGAAAATAATCTTAAGTCACATGTTATATCCAAATTCTTACTTGGAAAAACACATTCTCTGTCTTAAGTGATATAAAACTAGAGGTAATGGTGAAGAATAAAAAGATAAAGGTAAATAAAGAATTTCTCAATTAGAAGTTTTACAATGGCCTCCTATATAACTCCTGGCCTGGCCAGCTTAGTGGTTGAGCGTCAACCTATGAAGCAGGAGGTCACGGTTCGATTCCAAGTCAGGGCACATGCTAAGGTTGTGGTTCGATCCCCAATGTGGGGCCTACAGGAGGCAGCCAATCAATGATTCTCTCTCATCATTAATGTTTCTAACTCTCTCTCTCCCTCTCCTTTCCTCTCTGAAATCAATAAAAGGATATGAATATAAAAAAAGTGTTAGCTGTAAGGTTTTGCTGGTATTTCTCCTGACTTTCATTCACTTAGAGAAGTTTCTGTTTATACCCAGAGTTTTATCATGAATGAATCTTAAATTATATTAAATGACTTTTGTGCATTTATTGAGATGATCCTATGGTTTTTCTGTTATAGTCTGTTGATATGGTGAATTAAGTCACTTGGCCTTCTAATGCTGAATCTTGCATATCAGGAATGTTTGTTGTTTAATCTAAAATGCCTATCTTTGATTCCCAGGAAGATGGTATTCAGATTAGCTATAAATACATAATCATTTATAATTAGTTATGATTTATGATACAGGCTTCAAGGTTTAGTCATTCAGTCCTTCAACAAGTATCTATTGAGATCTACTATTGTCCTGCATTAAGTGGTTAGAGAAATCTGTGCTTGGCTTTCTAATAAGAAAATTGATTCAGCTATTTTTTTAAAAATTCATAAAACATATATCATAGTTACACTCACCTTTTTCTAGATTCCCACAGGGCTCACTTCCTTCAGTTCTGCTCTCATGGAAGCCTTCCCTGGCCACCCAAGGAAGCATAGTCCTCCTTTAGCCCTAACCCTTAGCTGCTGTTCTCCTCACCCCGATTTTTTCCATGACACTTGGAGTATGAATTCCTACTTTCTTAGCCCTACAGTATAATTTAAGCTCCCAACGTTTAAGGCCACTTTCTGCTTTGAGCACTAGGTCCAAAAGCCTAGAATTATACTTGATATGCAGATATGATCAAGTATATGTTGAATGAAGAAAAAACGAAATGAGATTGTACATGTAAAGCATGCGAACTGTATCTGACCCATTAAAATTAGCTATTAATATATATGCTCCTCATCGTGCTTTCTCATGTGCTTCTATAATGAATCTATCTGGTCCCAGCAGATGGCACACTCAAACCAGGGTATTATAGGAGAGTAATAAGTGGATTCTTTATAAAAGATGACCTGGGGAGAGGAAGTTTTAAGGGAAACAAAAAAGGGAAAGTGATGCCCCTGCAACTAACAACATCAGTTAGAGAGCCCTTGTCACTATAGGTCTGAGGAATAAGAATAGTGTGCGTGGTTACGTAATGCAGAAAGGGAAGCTGTAGCTGAAAGAGAGGGTCCTCTGACAGGATCAGCAGCCTCTGGTGGGAGAACACCTTCACAGAAGAAATAAATAACCCAACATCACTGCTCTCTGACCACTCCCTGAGCCCAGAGACCAGAGGGAAGGGGAATCCCAGTGAGGCACTTTATAAAGACCAGCCTCTCAGGGACACACAGCAGAGTGGAGAAATACAGACCAGATCTGGAGTGGAGCATGGAAACTATCCAACACCCATAACACACAGACCAAGTGTATGAGTTTATGTTCTCAGCATCCAGGAAATGTTACAAAGTGCTACCCTTCTAGGCTACCTTCTTTTTGTCCAATCCTTTCCCTCCTTGACCTACTAGCTCCAGGAGGGCTGCTTGGCTGGGATGTATGTCTTGGGTGAAAATGCTTTGTTCCTCTAAGATACTATGAAGAATACGTTCATACAGCTGTGGAAGTGCTCTCAGGCTGTTTCCTAACTCTGCTCTCCTAATCTGCGTCTCTTGCCTTACAAAATAAAAGAGCTGTGAGTCCCGCAGCCTCCCGTGTTCGTGCTGCGGTGCAGCATGTCTGTGCATTGTTAAGCAGCTGCCACAGTTTCCTCCAGAGGTTGCTACATTTCAGGGCTGGATGAGGTAATGGGGGTATTTAGCCCAAGTTAAGCTTGTAAAAGTGCTTTGGGAATCTCTGGAATGAAAAGAACTGTGCATACCCAAAGAGTTTGTTATTAATTACATGATGTATGCCCAGGGTTGGAAAAAGACCTCTGCATGGGTATCTCCCACTAGTAAATATGACTACTTCTTTGCAGGGACAAGATTAATCCAAGAACTGAAATGCAGTAAAATAATTTGGCAATGATTGTAGGTAGGAAAACTTGAGATTGTTTTTCCTACCTACAAGATGAGAATACTGATGACCATTACATCATCAAGGTTGGGAGAGGATGTCATGGCAGTAACGTGTATAAATTAATTTATGAGGCGTTCGTTTGAAGCGTCAAGTAACGTTCTTGGAATGGTGGCTAGAACATTACAAGGGCCCATGCAATGCAAGGCTGGTTACAAAGCCATCCTCCAGCAAACTAAGTGCAGTGTCTCCCTCTCTCTGGGTTATATCTTGAAATGCAGCCAGGTATGACTTAATTAATTGAGTGCAATAAGGGGCCTGAAGACAGTGAAACTGAGGAGGGACTTGGACCTTAAAACCAATCCTTCTCTCCTGGGGTGAGACAGGTGGTAGGCAGCTTGACCCAGTTGCTGATGCTTGAAGAAAGTCCAGCCCAGCAGGCAGAGTTTAGTGTCCAAGAGAGAGGCAAGAGACCAGGCCAACAGTAGATTCTAGAGGGTCTAATAATGAGCGGCCTCACGGGGTAAATCAGTGAAACTGACAATGACAGATACATGGATGCTCGCTCAAGCAAGAGCCAACATAGATGGCCAGCAAGGACTGTGGCTGCCGACATGGGGCTCACGCTCAGATTTTTACAAGCCAGGGCCTTGTGTAAAGGGCAGGAAATCCACAGAGAAAAATAACTCAGAGTAGAAAACGGGCCCAAACCAGCCATTATCCAGAATTCCTACATGAAGGACATTTGGAGAAGGCAGTCCGGTTGAAATGTAGTTCTGAGGCTGTGTTGACATAGAACTTTAAATAAGGTTGAAAAAATAACAGTTTTCCATATCACAGAATGTTGTCATTATGGAAGAAAGGGGACTGGAGACTAGAGCCCTACACACACACACGCTAACTCCATGCACTACTATCCCCAAACTAGCCATCGTAATTTAATCCCAAAACTGAACAGACAAGCAAGCAGCAAACATGTGGTGTTTCTCAGCTCACTCAGCTCAGCCAAGCACCAGGTGGTGCTACAAGGCCCATCCTAATGTACGTCCTCTGTGTCTGACACTTGTTTCTGAATGACCTTTTTCACCTGATGTACAAGTTAAAGTCTTACGGAATTATCAGCTTTGCAGTATTCCCTGAAACACAAAACCATGCAAATAGTAAGCGATCAATAAATATCTGAAATTACACACTTGAGCAGAATGATGCTTTCAGAACTCTTAGCATCTAATATATTCCACCAACCTTCTCTCTTTATCATTTTCTCTAGTCATCAATGCCTAAGGATGAGGATGTTTCTTGAGCCCTATTCAATCTAGGGATTGTTTTGACTCTGGAGCACCTCGACAAAGATTTTTTTAAAAATATTTTCTTATTAATAAAAAATATATTTTAAAAAATATTTTCTTATTGATTTTAGAGAGGGAGAGAGAGATAGAAACATTAATGATGAGAGTCATTGATTGGCTGCCTCCTGCATGCCCCATGCTGGGGATCGGGCTGCAACCTGGGCATGTGCCCTGACCGGGAACCGAACCATGACCTCCTGGTTCATAGGTCAATGCTCAATCACTGAGCCACACTGGTCGAGTTAGGAAAAAAATTTTTACCTCAGCCTTTTTTTTTTTTTTTCACAGATTGGGCCAGTCTTGGCTGAAGATTCACATGGTGAGTCTCAAGAAGTTAGAAACCCCAGCTCCCTTTGTTGAGCTTGTTCCTTGTCATAATGACCATTGGCATTTTCCACAGAGTCTTACTGAGCTCCAGTAAGACATCCCAGTACAACCCCAGACCACGATGCCTGAGTATCAGGATTGCCTGTGTAGATCTAATTCTGTAGGTGCGGGTATCTGGGCACTGTAAGAGGAACGCAATCAATCAAATTCCCAGTGACAACCATTTGGGAATGAAAAAGATTTCTAAGACTTCCAAGACAATGAATTCTTTCCCTTGAAGCAATGAAGAGAATTTTAATCCATAGAACACAGGTTTTCCCCCCACTATATTCCATTCTATATGCAAAATTGCTTAGCCATCTATGCAGCTACCTGTTCTCTTTGCTTTGCTACTTCATATGAAAAACCCAGCAACTGGAATGTGACTGTTTGTCGCCAGCTTGGCAGAGGCCTTCCTTAACACCAGTTCTAACCAAGTGGCTCTGGCCCTGTGTTGTGTGCCAATTTCAGGGATCTGTCTTAGTGTCAGCTAAATTCATCTTGACCTTAGAACAGCTGTTTTCACTTAATTTTTCAGGGCCATAGAGGGTAAAAAACTTACAGTAAATCTTTGTCCCAAAAACAGCTACCTGGCTTCCCAGCGCAAAACTGGCAGAATTTCAGCCAATCTCTGGGCGGGAAACTTAGAGAAAATCAGATGCATTGTATGTACACAGAAGGTATAATTGATTTAGATCAGAAAGATTGCAAGATACATTCTATAATCAAGAACGTTGCCCACCAAACAGGATATGCCCATCAAGATGCCTTCGAAGCTAAAATTCAGGCAGTCTGAAATAATGTTCTTCAGATTTAAATGCATACAAACCACCCGGGACCTTGTTAAAGTACAATGTCAGATTTAGTGGTGTGGCCTGAAACTCTGCATTCCTAAAAGTGTCCCAGATAACGCTGATGCTGTAGGTCCAAGAGCTACATTTTGGGTAGGAAGGCCCAATAGCCACAGGCCTCTGAGTCAAATTCAGTAGGCGGATTATCAGAACTCCTCACATAGATTGGGATGTTTTGCAATTGCCAGTAAATAAAGGTGAAATTAAGATTATTTCAGACTTGAAATAAAAATTGAATCTGTTTCTTCGGTAATTTTTCATTCAAGCTCTCACAGTGTTTTTGTTTTGTTTTGTTTTGTTTTTATTAGGAAAAGGGAGCTCAGGTTCAACGATGTTATCACTTCCAGCCTTTATGTGTTCAAATGAAGAGTTGGGTTTTAGTAGGACCTAGGTGCATGCTCCACTCGGCACCTCTGCCATAGTCTGTTCCCCAGATCTCCTCAGTTTCTGATGGCTCCCTGTGCTCACACTTCCACATGGGGATTGAACTCCATACCAGGACTCATTAGAACAGCCATCATAAAGCAACCAGTGAAAGTGACTAACAGGAGCCAGTTAAGTTTAGGACTGAGCCTCAAATCCCAGGACTAAAAATGGTTTAACACTCCTCACACAAGCACCCTGCCCATTCCCTAAAGGGTGGAAGCAGAGCTGCTGCTTTCATCGGAGCTTTCCGCTCCTCTTGCTATGACAAGTCTTGTGGCATCATTCCCTTACCATAGCATTTTTGTAGGTCAAAATTTGATACATATTTGCTTAACAACTTTTTATTTTAGTCATAAAGAGGAAAGTCTGTGGTTGAGCCTGCCCTCACACCCTCCTGCACTGCCCTTTCCAGTCACCTCCCTGAAGTTCTCTGCCTCTGGATAGCTTCTCATTTCAAGAGAATAGAGGGAGCCACAAACTGGGAGGGACATTTTTTTTTTTTTTTAGTCACCATCCTCCTTTGAACTTCAACGTGAGTCCTCTCAAGGTGTGCTTCAAATGTAGAGCGTGCGCTGCCTAGAGAAGCGGTCTGAGACCATCCAAACCTGAATGGCATGGCCAGCTCTGTCTGTGTCCACCAGCCAGGCCCCCAGCCCTGTGTCTACAGGAACCTGGAGCTGCATCCTGCTCCAAGGTTCCCCTTGTAATGATTCCAGGGTGCGGTAGGGGGGCAAAGGTGACCCCTGCCAGCTCCCCATTAGGACCAACACACTTCTGGGGCCCCAAGCCCAGTGGGTTTCTCATCTGCAAACATGAAATCCTGGTTATCATTCTTAATGATGTTTATTGTGGCATTCCTGTCCTGAAATGTTACTCTGGTCCCGCCAAAGTGCTGAGGACTTCGGCAATCGCACCTTATTTAGCCTTTACCAAAACCTTGCAAGGAAGGTAGCACCATTCCCACTGCCCAGAATAGGAAACTGGGGCTCAGAGAAGTTCAACCACCACAGAATATACAGCCGTGCCTGGTGGGGCAGCGGTTACAAAGGACATGTGATTATCACAAAATGAGGTCTGGAGAGCAGAAACCTAGGTTTAGAGGAAAGGACGTTAATTGCTTTTAAGTGACATCTGTGCAATTAGCCCTCATGTCCAACTGATATTAATTTCCTCTGGGCCACAAATCTTCTATCAGGAAAATGGGACTCCTGGCCTCTGCCCAATAAAGACCACCTCACTAATTAATTGACTTATCTGTACCCCCTAGGTGTAAAGACCTGACGCTTAATTGTGCTCCCTATTTCTGAGAATTCCTTGAGAATTCCTTTCAAAAGGTGTGCAGGCTGTGGTGTGTGTGTGTGTGTGTGTGTGTGTGTGTGTGTGTGTGCATGTGCATACCCATATGGGTTAAAATGTGATATACAGTATATACACATATATGTTATAATATGCAATACCTTTTCAACTCAGACAGTGTGAAAATGAAATTTAAATGATGGAGGACTCTGAAGAGAACGTAGCCTTTAGAAAAAAATAATGAGGTCTTTGTCTAATTGCTCATTTATCACGGGATTTTATCTCAGTTTTCAAACAAGCCAAAAAAAAAAAAAAAAGGTGGCAACTGATTTAAACTTCTTTATCTACAACTTTAACCATCATGTGCTTCTAATGAAGCCAAGACTTTCTGAGCTGGAGAATTTACTGGTCTAGAAGGTAACCAAATGTTCTATCACCTCCTCTAATTGAAAAATAATAAAAATGTCACAAAGAGTGTAAATTACCTATTGAAGGGTTGCTTTCCTCCTATTTGCCTTTTAAGATATCAAGTGCTTCTGGAAAATACTTTAGGCAGCTTGTTTCACCATCCTGACGTCCCCCACATTCTGCCACCGCCGTTAATATTTCTTTCAGAAGTGACAAGGAGACGCAGGGTCCCTGCCGGTGTCTGGTTATCTGTCGGAATCCATGACTTAGGTTGGGCCCAGACATTCAATTACAGAATTTGGGGCTCGGGGGGGGGGGGCGGGAAGGGAATCAAAACAACCACAGAAAGTGAGTATTGCTTAATTATGATTTGAAAGTCAATAAAGTGATCTGATGGCAGATTTAAGGGAACTCATTAGAGAGTGAAATTCAATTGTGCAGCACTGCAAGCTGCTACGGCCCTGAAACCAGCCCATTTCATTAGGGTCTTCAAATGGGATGAGAGCAATGCCCCCAGGATGTGAGTTTCCCCCTGGGCAGGCTCCATCTAGAAAACACTTGTCAGAATCAGTAAAGAAGTAAGTAAAGAATAAGATAGGCAGGTATTCCACCCAAGCTACTCTTTTCTGTTCTCAGAATGAAATCACTTAGCTAAAGAAAGCCAGGCAGATTCAAGGGCCATGGGGATCCCGGCGGACACAGCGGTGGACCCAGTCTTTGGCTCAGCCAGCATTAGGCACTTTAAAGTCATAGGCTGCAGGGAGAGAGTTGCATGACCGTTTTGAGTGTGGCCGTTAACAGGAAACCAAGTAGTGCTGGGCCGCAGTCCGTGACTGTGAACGCTCCTTGTGAGCCGTATAGAATGTGTTTGTTTAAGTGGGGAGGGGGCTCTGCCGCTCTGGAAGGTATGTCTTCTGAAGCAAAGCTATAAAACAGGCCCTGTTTATCTTTGGTTTCTTCCTGGTAGACTCCGCTCCTTTCGGGGGGGGCCTCTCTGCTCCCTGCTCATTTGTCTTTGTCACTTAGGGCCATGCTCCTCAGTCTCTTAAAACTTGCTTATCAATTTTTATATATCAAGTGCCTATCTTGTGGCTTCTTGTGAGGCTGTAGGGCGGGTGATAAAGAGATGGGGGAAATTATAGTTTTTGTCTCCCGGGTTCTGTTACTACTGCTGGAGAAAAAAGCGATGATCATATGACAAGCATTCATTCTACTCTTTCTGAGGCATTCCCTAAAAGTGTCCCGTTCTCTCCACTTACCAGACAAAATCTGATTGGAGGCTCATAAAATCTGAATCTGAACCCAGGTATCCATACTAAAAAAAAATAAATAAATAAAAGCAGAATGGAATCAGAGCATCTTCTAAAAACAATCAGGCCAAAGGAAAAAGCATGGAACAAGGCAGTAAACTATCACCGTAAGTCTGCAGCGCTGGGTTTGCTTACGTGGGTGCATTTCTATTGTCCAGTCCTTCGAAACCAGATTTTTTCTGCTTTAAAACATTGGAGTAAAGAAATGGCATCACTTTATTTTTCTGAAGGTGGTGTCTTCCCTTATAGGTAAGGATTTCACAAATCGATATGAAATACCTGGGCCCCAAAATAGAAAAAAAAAAAGTGGGCAAAGACAATTCAAAAAGAAGAAATACCTGCACATTAAAAGAGAAAAGAATTCAATTTTATTAATACTCAACTACAAATTAAACAAGTGTGAGTTGTCATTTCTCCTTTATGATTAGTGTCCAAAATTGGTGACGGTTGGTAAAAGGGCATAGCCATTTGCTGCTTTGTGGAAGTATAAACTGACACAATCTTTTTATAGAGTAATTTTCTGATCAGTAGTTACAAAAATGCTCATAGCCTCGTGCAAGGTAATTCTCCTTCCAAGAGGTATCCTTAAGAAATAGGCCGAGATGCATTTAAGACTGAGAACAAAAAAAGTTCATCACACCCCTTGTCCCTGAGCAGGCTGCCTCCTGGGCTGGAGGAAGCCTGCGCCAGCTTCCCCCAGGGAGCAGCTTATACTTTTCAAACACGCTGAAGGAATCCAGATGTGCGCCTGACCTCCTGATGGTTTAACCTCATGTAGTCCCTGGCTCCTTTAACCTAAGGGCTATTAGCAGGTTTCTGCCTGTGTGCCTGCCACTTACTCTGTCTGCAAACTGCCCCTCTTCCGCTGAGGGTGAGTCAGGAATTTGCCTTTTCTTTCAATTGATCTCATCTAACAGACATTCTTGGAGATTTGGCGCGCACGTTTCAGCCTTCCCACGCGTCAGCGCTACGTGACGCTTGTTTTGTTTTGTTTGAATTTTTATAACTATCGGTCATTTTAATGGGGATATTGAAGAAGAGGAATTAGACACTTGTGCAGACATCACATTCTTACCCAGAAGCCCTAGGTTGCTTTTCCAGAACAAAGGAAAGGCAGAGGCAGAGGGAAGAAAAAAGGAAGGAGGAAGCCGAGGGCCAGGGGAAAAGGGGAGATCCATTTGCTTGGCTCCCCTTGGTAACTGCTGCCAGTTTGTCTATTTGTGTGAGTTATTTTAAACAGGTTGCCCTTGTTTGGATGTTAATGAACAGGGCTTTGGGGGGGAGGGGACTAGAAGCAGAAAGGAAAATAGCTGCAGAATAGCAGACTTCTAAAGAAGAACAGATTCAGGCACAATATTACAGGCAGGGGTGGGGCTGGTTTGCCATTAGGACTCTTAGAATCTGGGGTCAACACAACTGCCATCCCGAGAAGTCACAAAGTGAGTGAAGTGCACCAGACAGCAGAAGGGAGGGGGTTTTTGAAAAGTCTAATTTTGTCCCCTTTGCAATTTTGCCTACAAATCCAGTGGTAGCAACTGCCTCGTTTGCAATACATGAATCAAGGTTTCACCTGGATTAATTACACTGACATGTTTGGCTACACAAAATCCATTTCCTCGCAGAGTGTTCAATTCAGTTGGCTGTTTTGAAAGTGAGTGTGCACACTCAGATGCTTTCAGACTACCATATAGATCTGACAGAACACAACCATGGTTGTGTGGAGGCAGTCGGCATCACAGAACCCTTTAGAATACACTGAACCATGCAGTTGTAGTTTCCTTGTCTACTAATATTCATCTTAGGTCTAGCTACCTCTCCTCTTTTCCCTCTTCAGCATGACCCATACATGATCTAGTCTAGGTGGTCTTGGGTTTAATTATGATGCAGCATAATAAAGATACCCATGCAGACATGGAAAATACAGGCTTTCTTCCACTGTTATCATTTTTGAATTGTTAATAACTGTCACAAAATTGTCATTCACTTAAACAAAATGTATTGTCATAATATCAATACACCAATGGTGTGTGTGTGTGTGTGTGTGTGTGTGTGTGTGTGTGTGTGTGTGAAATAGTTCTTAAAACCAGGCTGATTACAACTGGGAAATGCAGAAAGCTTAGGGAAAACAAAGCTGATCAAAGAAATTCGGGTGATGTTTAACAGCTGTTTCCTGGGTATGTACCTGTTATATTTTTTTCAATTGCAATTAAATGTGAGTTTAGTCCTCATTTGGTATTTAAATAATATACTATGATTGTCATATGAAATTTTAATTAAATGCACATTTTCATCTAAAATATGAAGTGTTACCACTGTGAAAAGACCTATTCTCTCCTAAGAACATTTTTAAAGTATTGTTCCCTGTGATTGAGTAAAGAAAAAATTATTTTCTAATATTATTTGCCTCTCTACATTAATCCAGCATTTGATGAATCCCCAGGGAATGAAAAACAAGAACTTTTAAAGAAGTTAGTGTTCTCATAATCTCCTAATGAGGATAATGAAGACAGCACACAGAAGGATATGTTTAAGATAAAACATGCTTCAAGTAAACAGCATGCAAGAAGCAGAAGTTACTTCCATTCTGTCTCCATTCATGGCATTTCCTGTTTGGCTATATTCGTAAAGCAGTCACATTCCATCTTCTTTACCTTCGCTTTCCTTTTCTTTAGGAAACTTTATATCTCATACTTTTTCTCCTTAGCATTCAAAGGCTATGAACTTAGATCATCAGATAAAAGCAAGCTTATAAATGTAACGGTTCAAATCACCATCCATCCTTCTCAGACTCCAGAAAACCAATGTTTTGATGTTCATCACATTTGCATTTGAAAGATCACTTTACTTTCTATAACTTTATTTCTTTTAATTAAATTTATTAGGGTAACATTGATTAATAACATTTATAAATCTCAGGTGTAACAATTCTATAATATGTCATCTGTATACTCCCTTGTATGCTCAACATCCAAAGACTAGTTATTTTTGTTACCATATATTTAACCCCCTTTAACCTCTTCATCCTCCCTTCATCTTCCTTCCCTCTGGTAACATTCTGTTTTCTGTAATACATATATACCATGGAATACTAGTCAACCATAAGATAAAATACTGCCATTTGCAACAACATGGCTGAATCTCGAGAATATCATGCTAAGCGAAATGTCAGACAGAAAAAGTTAAAAACCATATGATTTCATTCATGTGGGATATAAAACTGAAAGCAACAAATAAGAACAATAAACAAACAAAAACTCATAGACACAGACAACAGTATGGTGGTTACCAGAGGGTAAAGGGGGTCAAATATATGGTGATGGAAGATTTGACTTTGGGTAGTGGGCACACAATGCAATGTACAGATGATATACCATAAAATTGTACACTTGAAACTATATAATCTTATTAACCACTCTCGAATAAATTTACTTTTTAAAAAATAAAATAAACTATAAGAGTTGGTGGGAAGGTCTAGGAGTATGGGTGGGTAATACCACGAAATAGGACAGGGCTAACATTAATTCTGTGAACTACGTAGACCTGGGGGAGTGGGGGGACAAATGTTTTTCCAAAGTTGGGCTGAATATCACTATGTACTGGAATCTGACATTAGGTTGTACCAGCAGGACCACCCAAGGCCACATGCACAGTGAAATGATCACAGGCTTTGAAGTCAGGGAAAAAAATGCATGTTTAACAAACTCATAGATGCTTTCTATACTTTTATAGAATTGTGTTTCAAGTATCATTTTTCTGGTGATCTCCTTTTATGGCTTCTGCTGCTGTTCACCTGTTCTTACCTTGTTCTCAATGTGCATACTTCTTGTGAACACTAACTACAACAGGCCCAGGATCTAGGGACTGGTGTTACAAACCAAACACCTGGCAAAGTCAAAGGTAATTTAAAAATTAAACATGAAAATGTGCAACTCTTCCCCTTCATCAAGCAGCAGCAGCTCCAGCAACCATCTTCCTGTCTCTGCATTTGCTATTCATCTTCCTGGGAGTCTCTGGACCCTTCCTGGTGGAAGTGTCCCCACATTTCAGCCTCATTTCAGGGCTTAGGACAGTTTGTCATCCAAATACTGAATATTCAACTTCTAGTTGTTTTAAAGGTAAGGGTTAGCATAATAAAGGGGAAATATTGAGCCTCTAGTTGTAAAAATGCCAATAAGTTTCTCTCAAAAGGCATTGGAAAGTCACCTTAGTTTCTAATTTTCTAGAGATTAAAAAAAGTATATTTTCTAAAGGTTGAGGAAATGACATAAAAAATAACTGATTGGTTTTTTTGCCCTCAAATTTTAACCCTCCTAAAGAGAGACTATGTAGGTTGAATAGAGTATGACAGAACTAGCACTTGATCAAAAATTGAAGGTATTCTCAGCTAGAACATCTCATTGGAATTGGGAATAACTTCTGAATGTCTCCCGCATGGCTTGCAGGAGGGAGAAAATTATGAAAACGATGACAGGTAACAGAAAATTTCAACTGGTCAGGAAGGATTCTCAGAGCTTTGGGTTATGTAAAAAATGTCTTTTCCCCATAGCATCAGGAGCCTGACACCGGGTGAGCAGAGAGAAAAAACATGAAGTTGATGCCTGCAGGACCTAGAAGCCACCAAATGCAGTGGGGAGCAGATATCACAGGGTGGAGTATAGAATCGAGGACTAAAAGGACAAGATCATGAAATCAATTGCCAGAGCCCTCCAGGATGCCAGGCAGGTCCTAAGTGACATTCTGTAGTGCACCCTCATGGCCACCGAGGCAGCGGGCCAGCATGAGGTGTGGAAAGCAGGGGTCTGGGATGTAGCAGCAGACGCTGAAAGAGAGGTGGGTGTCCCTGGTATCTGGAAAGACCACAAGAACCACTTGTGTGGCGTTGGCATATGGTGTATAGATGTGACAGGAGAGCCAAATATATTTCCTACTCCCATTTACTCCTCTACTGTTTAGATAGGAAAATAAGCTTATAAAAGAGATTTAAAAATATATGGAATAAAATCTAACACACCTTCCTTCTTTGCCCATAGTGAGTATTGCTAATAGACTATAGGACTCTTTGCATAACAAAATTTCAGAATTCTATGTTAACACAGCCTTCTAAGCTACTACTAACTGCATGTTAAGCCCCTTTGCCATCTCTACATGTCACTGTTCTTTCACACCCAGGAAGACATCCCCCATGTCTTCACCCCCTGCAATTACTGGCCAAATAGTCAGAACAGTTCTGGAGCTGGCTCATGTCAGGCACTAGGGCTGAGCAGTAAATTGTCAGGAATCTTTCAAGACAGTTGTCACAGACATTATTAAGAGTTAAATTTAAAAACTTGCATTTACATAAATTATATTAAAAAATAAATATTCAGCCCAGCTAGTATGGCTAGGTGGTTGAGCGTTGACCTGTGATCCAGGAGGTCAGGGTTTGATTCCCAGTCAGGGCACATGTCCAGGTTGCAGGCTCGATCCCCAGTGTGGGGCATGCGGGAGGCACCCGATCGATGATTCTCTCTCACCATTGATGTTTCTAACTCTCTCTCTCCCTTCCTCTCGAAAATCAATAAAAATATATTTAAAAATAATAAATATTAAACACTCCTCACTTCTTAATTATTTTATTATTATCTACCCTTTGAGGTTATCTCCATTTATTATATCTGTATGGTAAAAATAGTATTTAGTTCTCTGCCACCCCACATCTCTTCCTCACTTCACCGTTCGGTAGCAACATTGGTAGTTTGAATAGACAAATGCTATAAATCAGGGCTCCCACTCCATCCCCCTAGGAGAGACAGTTATTAAACATTTACCAGCACTATTGGAGACAGTAGTACTTGAACATGGGGGCAGTTGGAGGAATGGAAGCCAGACATTTGAAAAAAAATGTCATCTTGGTGGAAGATTACAGTGAGACTCTGTAAGGACTGGCATTTATGTGCTTATCTCAGTGTGCTCCATGGGTAAATCAACAGCACTTACAGGGTCATAAAAGGGTAAACAGTAAGATGAAAGCACCATTCATCTTACCAAATGAAAAGGTGCATCTCAAATGATGGATTTTTCTGTAAACTCATGGAGAACCCCTGAGGTGATTCTCAGAGGATAAATGAATACAGTACAGATAGCCAGGAAAGGAATGAAAATTAATATAAATCAACACAAAAGAACTAGAAGAGAAAAAAGAGGAATGGAGATAGCATTGATCATATAAAATAGGTACATGAAAGATTCCCAAAGATAAATATTTTTAGAAAGAAAATGTTAATGCAAATGGAAAAAAACAAAACCATGGCATCACTCTTTTTTTTTTTTTTACAATGTTTGATAGGTTAAGCCAGTGGATTTCAATCGTGTTCCCTAGATGATTTGGAATCTAGGTCAGAACCTGAGAGGGGGATCAAGCTAACAGTAGTCCAGTCCTACTACCCTTTCACCAAGGCAAATAATTTTCCCACTTCACATTGGGCTCCCTAATAAGATTTCATTTGAAAAAGGGTTTCCTCTACTTTCAAAAATATGGAAAAGATAAAATTTGAGTTTCTATCTCTTTAACTGAAATATAAATTTATAATCAAAGTCACTCAGTAATACTATTAAGTACTGTCTTTAAAATACTGAAAAATCCATTTCAATCCATTTTAATTCAATAACTCTAAATTGCCTACTTATTCATGAAATCAGAATAGTGGTATGCTCCACACATCGATATTTTTAAAACACATTGAAACACATATCTGATTAATACGTTTTGACATCTACTATCACACTTGCTGATTTTTTTCATTTAAGTCGTTTTCAGAAGTAAAATCTGAATAAGCAGAAATGAGTCATTACATGTAGGGTTTTACAATCTGTGTCCATAGGTTAAGTTGCAGGTAGCATGATTGGATTTGCATTATGAAAATATACCCTGGGAGAAACCAAGATGGCGGCATAGGTAAATAACTGACATTGCTGCCTTGCACAACCACTTAAAAAATACAACTAAAAGACAAAACGGACATCATCCAGAACCACAGGAAGGCTGGCTGAGTAGAAATTCTACAACTAGAAGGAAAGAGAAAAGCACACTGAGACTCAGAGGAGGTGCGGAAGTACAGTGCAGAGGTACGGAGGCACGTGTGGAAAGGGCTGGCAACTGGTGATGCCAGTGTCTTTTTCAATTGGGAGGGAGGCACAAGCTCCCAACTGCTCTCAGCTCCAGTTCCGGGCAAGTCTCTGGAGAACCAGACTCATACAGGGAGAAACTGGACTGTCTGGCATCGGGGGAAATTTGAGGGCGGCTTTCTCTCCAAGGTGCTTGCATGGATTACCACGGGACACTGAGACCCAGAGCCATTTAGGGCAGGGCTGAGGGCATTTAGGGCATAGCTATTTGCTACTCCCTGTTGATTCCCTGAGACCCCCCCACCCCCCCCAAGCTGTGCGCAGAGGCTTTTGCATATGAAAAGGCCTGGCTCTTTGCAATCTAAAATTACCTAACAAACTGCAGCTGAGTCAGAGAGACCCAGAACTTCCAAAAGAAGGCCCAAGGCCCCACAGCAGCTTGCATTGCTTCACAGTTGGGCCTCATCTGGGCACCTCCAAACCCCAAACAAAGAAGAGGAATCTGCAGATCTCTCCATAGCTCCTGCTGGGTAGCCTCAGGCAGAGGCTAAATTAGCACCTCCCTAGAGATCCAAGAGCCAGTGTACCCAGTGGTCAGAGTGGGACCATCCAGATTACAACTCCTCAGATCCATAAGGGACACACTTAGGGGACAGAGTCAGTGAGCACCAAAGCCCTACTGAAGCAAGTCTTGCCCCATAAGGGTGTCTCCAGCAGAAAAGTTCTCCCACCGTAGACGCAGTTGATTCTCACAGTCAACTGGCCTGGGGGTCAATTCCTCCCAGTGATATCTACAACAATCAAAGCTTAACTACAACAAGACTGTGCACAAAGCCCACAAAGGGGTGCACCAAGAGTGTCCACCTCAGGTAATTGGGGAAGTTGAGCCACTGGGCCCCATAGGACACCTAGCACACAAAGCCACTCTATCAACACAGGGAAGCAGCCAAAATGTGGAGACAAAGAAACAGGTCACAAATGACAGAAATGGAGGAAAGCAAACTACTGGATATAGAGTTCAAAAACACGGTTATAAGGTTTCTCAAGAATTTTCTAGAAACCGCCAATAAATCTAGTGAGACCCTTGAGGATATGAAAAAGGACCAACTAGAAATTAAGCATACACTGACTGAAATAAAGAATATTATACAGGGATCCAACAGCAGACTAGAGGATTGCAAGAATCAAGTCAAAGATTTGAAATACCAAGAAGCAAAAAACACCCAACCAGAAAAGCAAAAAGAAAAAAGAATCCAAAAATATAAAGACAGTGTAAGGAGCCTCTGGGACAACTTCAAGTGTACCAACATCCAAATTATGGGGGTGCCAGAAGAAGAGAGAGAGCAAGATATTGAAAACCTATTTGAAGAAATAATGACAGAAAACTTCCCCTACCTGGTGAAAGAAATAGACTTACAAGTCCAGGAAACGCAGAGAACCCCAAACAAAAGGAATCCAAAAAGGACCACACCAAGACACATCATAATTAAAATGCCAAGAGCAAAAGACAAAGAGAGAATCTTAAAAGCAGCAAGAGAAAAACAGTTAGTTACCAAGGGAGTACCCATACGACTGTCAGCTGATTTCTCAATAGAAACTATGCAGGCCAGAAGGGAGTGGCAAGAAATATTCAAAGTGATGAATAGCAAGAACCTACAACCAAGATTACTTTATCCAGCAAAGCTATCATTCAGAATTGAAGGTCTGATAAAGAGCTTCACAGATAAGAAAAAGCTAAAGGAGTTCATCACCACCAAATCAGTGTTATATGAAATGCTGAAAGGTATCCTTTAAGAAGAGGAATAAGAAGAAAAAGGTGAAGATAAAAATTATAAACAACAAATACATATCTATCAACAAGTGAATCTAAAAATCAAGTGAATAATCTGATTAACAGAATAAACTGGTGAATATAATAGAATCAGGGCATAGAAAGGGAGTGGACTGACAATTCTTGGGGGGAAAGGGATGTGAGGGGTGCGGGAAGAGACTGGAAAAAAATAGTACACCTATGGATGAGGACAGTGGGGGGGGGTGGGCGGTAAGGGCAGAGCGTGAGGTGGGAACCAGGTGGAGGGGAGCTATAGGGGGGTAAAAAGAAGAACAACTGTAATAATCTGAACAATCAAGATTTAATTTAAAAAAAAAGAAAATATACCCTGAATCAATCTGGACAAGGGCTTTGAAATGGCTACGGGAAGATTAGTTAGGAGATCATTAAAATGCTCTAGACTTGCTATAGTGGTGATGTGAAGGTGCACCAAAGTGAGTAAAAGAGATGCCTGAGAAGTAGAATGGGGAGAACTTAGTTACAAGAGAGAAGTATAAAGACTGACTCTTGGGTTTCTGAAATATGCAACTGAATAAGAGAATGGAGTTGTACAATAAGATAGGGAACTCTAATAGGAACAAGAGGGGAAGAGGTAGGTTGTGAATCCAATTTGGACATTCCATCTTTGAGCCATCTTTGAGGCATTCAAAAGGAGATTTAAGGTTAGCAATTAGATATTACACCTCTGGAGCGCAGAAAGAGAAATAATTCTCATATCATATTAATATTTGCATGCCATTTAAAGTGCACCATTCAGAAACAACTTAAGTGTCTATTGACAGATAAGTGGATAAAGATGTGGTATCCTATATAATAAAAGCCTAATATGCAAATTGTCCCCTGGACTGGGAGTTCGACTGGGAGTTTGACCAGGGGCTGGGGCCAGCTGGCCAACCACAAGAAGAGAGGCCATAGCAGGCAGTGGCAGCAGGCAGCGGGGGAAGGGAAGTCCCAGCCAGCAGCTGACAGCCGCTAGGGACTCTCCCCGTGCACGAATTTCATGCACTGGGCCTCTAGAACAGTGATGGCAAACCTTTTGAGCTTGGCATGTCAGCATTTTGAAAAACTTTAACTTACCTCTGGTGCTGTGTCACATATAGAAATTTTTTGATATTTGCAACCATAGTAAAACAAAGACTTATTATTATTTTTGATATTTATTTTATATATTTAAATGCCATTTAACAAAGAAAAATCAACCAAAAAGATGAGTTCGCATGTCACCTCTGACACGTGTATCATAGGTTCGCCATCACTGCTCTAGCATATATATAGAATATATATATATTCACTTTTAATATATATATATTCATTCATTCATTTTTGCAATATTAATCATTTTGTTTCTATAAATGTAACTCTTTGGATATTACTAATATTTTTATTTTAAATATTTTTTAATTTTTCAATTGGTCATTTTATATCTTCCTAAGTGATCACCCCGATAAATCTAGTACCTAACTGACACTATACACAGTTATTACAATATTATTGACTATTTTCCCTATGCTGTGCTTTACCTCCATATGATTGACAGTTCTGTAACTACCAATTGGTACTTCTTAATCCCATCACCTTCTTCACCCATCTCTTCAACCCCTCTCCTTTCTGGTACAGTTCTCTCTCTGTGTCCATGAATTTGTTTCAATTATGTTTATTTCTTTTCATTCCTTAGATTACAAATATAAGTAAAATCATATAGTATTTGTCTTTCTCTGACTGACTTATTTCACTGAGCATAATACTCTTTAGGACCTTGAGGGTATTATGCTCAATGAAATAAATCATTTGGGAAAGAACAAAAACCTTATGATTTCACTCATGGGTATTTTATAAAACAAAAAAAAGAAACAAAACAAAACAACAACAAAGTCAAAGATACAAATGACAGATTGGTAGTTACTGATGGGGTAAGGGAGTTGAGTATGGATGAAATGGGTAAGGGAAGTCAAATATATGGTGACAAATGAAAACTAGACTTTTGGTAGTGAACTCACTATAATGTATACAGATATCAAATTATAATGTTGTACACCTGAAACTTATATAATGTTAATAACCAATGTTGCCTCTGTTATAAAATGCAATAAATAAAGTGTACAATCCAATGGTTTGTAGTTATTAAAAGATTTGGCAACCATTACCACAACCAATTTTAGAACACCTTCATTACCACAAAAAGAAGCCATGTTCCTATTTGCAGTCACACCCAATTTCTCCCTCACCCCATCCCTAGACAACCACTAATCTATTTTTGAAATCTATGGATTTACATGTTCTGAGAATTTTATGCAAATAAAATAATATAATCTGTGCCTTTTCTGTCGGGACCCTTTCATTTAGCATGCTTTCAAGGTTCATCCATATTGTAGCATATATCATCTTAATTCCTTTTTACAGCTGAATACTTTTCAATTGTATAGACATGTTTTAATTTATCTTAGGTATAGACTTAGGCATGGAATTTCTTTTTAAGATATGTTTTTATTTATTTTAGAGAGAGAGGAAAGGAAAGGGAGAGAGAGAGAGAACAAAACACTGATGTGAGAGAGAAACATTGATCAGCTGCCTCCTACATGCCCCCCACCAGGGATTGAGCCCACAGCCCGGGCTTGTGCCTGGACTGGGAACCAAACCAGCAACCACTCCGAACATGGAAATATGCTCAATCAACCAAGCCACACCTACCAGGGCAGGAATTTTTGAGTCATATGATAACTCCATGTTCAGAACTTTGAGGAACTGCCAAATTATATCCTGTCCTTTTGGGATTCATATTATGAATATATCAATACTAATTTAGGTTTCCTACAGGTCTCTGAGGCTTAGTTCATTTTTCTTAATTCTTTATTTTTTCTGTTCCCCAGACTCAGTAATCTCAATTCATCTCTCTTGAAATTTGATGATCCTTTATATTGCCTGTTCAAATTTGCTGTTAGGGCCTGCTAGTGAATTTTTTATTTCTATTTTTATACTTTTATTTAAAGTACTTACTTTCTCTGATATATTTTTAACATTTTTATTTCTGTATTGATGTTCTCTGTTTGGTGAGATATTGTTTTCATTTAGTTCTTTACGTGTTTTGCTTTAATTCTCTGCACATATTTAAAATAACTGATTTAAAGTCTTTGTCTAATAAGACCAATGTCTGGGATTCCTCAAGAATGCTTTCTATTGGCTGCTTTTCCCCTGTGTCTGAATCATTTTTTTTTCATGCATATCTTATTTTAAAAAAATTTTAAATTGGAGATTTTATTTTCTATTTTTTAATTTTTTAACTTTTCAAGTACAATTGACAATCAATATTTTTAATATTTTTTTTAGTTTTAAATTACAGTTGACATACAGTATTATATTAGTTTCAGGTGGACAACACAGTGAACAGACATGTATATAACTTATGAAGTGATTACCTGATAAGTCTAGTACCTATCTGACATTATATATATATATTTTTACAATGTTATTAACTATATTCTCTATGCTGTACTGTAAGTCACTATGACTAATTTGTAACTGCCAATTTGTACCTCTTTATCCTTCACTTTTTCATCCAAACCCCAATATCCCTCCCATCAGGCAACCATCAGTTTGTTCTCTGTATCTAAGTTCATCCTGTTTTTTATGTTTGTTATTTTAGTTTTTTAGATTCCACATGAAAGTGAAATCACATAGCACTTGTCTTTCTCTCCCTAACTTATTTCACTTAGAATAATATCCTCTAGATATATCCACGTTGTCACAAATAGCAAGATTTCATGTTTTTGTTTTATTATGGATGAATAATAATTCAGTGTATATATTTACCACTTAATTACAATTTGTCTTTTGATTATAGCATTTAATCAATTTACATTTATTGATAGTATGCCTCTCAACCAGTGATTGTTAATGCCATTTGATTTTTTTAAATAAAGTATGTTTGATTGATTGATTTTTTTTTTAGAGAGAGAGTGGAAGGGAGAAAAAGAGAGAGAGAGAAACATCAATGTGTTGTTCCACTTGTTTATGTATTCATTGGTTGATTCTTGTATGTACCCTGACCAGGAATCAAACCTGCAACATTGACTTTTCAGGATAATGCTCTAAACAACTGATTTACCGAACTAGCACTTGATTGTTTTCTGTTTTTGCAGTTCTCTATTTCTTTCTTATTCTCTTACTCTCTTCTCTTTCTGTTGATGACCTTCTGTGGTATTATAGTTGGATTCTTTCTCATTATTTCTTGCATGTCACTTGTAGATTTTTGATTGGGGTTACCATGTGCTTTATATATATGCAGCTATGTTTATAGCATTCTATTTTAAGTTGATTGCCAATTAGGTTGAAACACATTCTAAACTCACGACCATTTTTACTCACCTGTCCCACATTTATGTTTTCATCATTATTTTTTAAATTTTGTGGTGTGTGTGTGTGTGTGACTGTGTATATTTCTTAATGTATTGTTATAATTACACATGATCTTCCTAATTTGCCTTCTAACCTCTGTACTTCCTCTAGTGTTGGTTGATCCATTGCTTTTTTAAAAATATTTTTTTAATATATTTTTGTTGATTTCAGAGAGGAAGGGAGAGGGAGAGAGAGAAACATCATTGATGAGAATCATTGATCAGCTGCCTCCTGCACGCCCCCCACTGGGGATCAAGCCCACAATCTGGGCATGTGCCCCTGACAGGAATCGAACCTGGGACCCTTCAGTCCAAAGGCCGACACTCTATCCACTGAGCAAAACCAGTCAGGGCTGATCCATTGCTTTTAATATGTGCTTGCCTTTTTAAGAATTTCTTTTCTTCAAATATTTTCTTATTCTTACTTTTCACTTCCTCCTTATTTTTCTGAAAGAAATCTCTTTAACATCTCTTGTAATGCTGGTTTGGTGGTGATGAAGTCCATCTTTTTCTTTTTTTTTCTTTCATGGGAAACCCTTTATCCCTTCTTCAATTCTAAATGATAGCCTTGCTGGATAGAGTAATTTCTGGTTTAGGTACTTGCTTTCATCACTTTGAATACTTCACACCACCCCCTTCTGACCTGCAAAGTCTCTGTTCAGAAATCAGCTTGACAGCCTTATGGGAGCTCCCTTATACAAAATTAACTGCTTTTTTCTTGCTGCCTTTAAGACTCTCTCTTTATCTTTCACCTTCGGCATTTTAATTATGAATTGTCTCCTCATTTGTTTAACTCTCTATGTCTATTTCTATGTGTTAGGTAGGTCTGCTATGTCTCCCCATGTTGGTAGAATGGCCTGATGTAGTAGGTGCCCTGTGGGGCCCAGTGACTCAGTCTTCCTGTTCACTTGCGCCAGGCGCTCCAAGTGTGTGAGTTGTGTGTGCTCTCCTGTTGTAGTTAAGCTTTTACTGCTGTTGACATGTCAGTGGGTGGCTCTGAGTACTGGTCATGACCACAGTGAACAACATGTTGTGTGGGGCCTGACCCTATGGAATGGGATTCTCTTTAGTGGGGCACTGATGCCTCTGAAGTCCACCCTTTGAGTGTCTTGTTTAGGTACTAATTGGGTGGTGTTCTGGTGTGATCTGATGCTGGGCACCAGGTGTGTTGGTTCTGGGGACTCTTGGGAGGGCATTTTGTGCAGACCAAAGTAAGCTGCTGCCTGTGTCTCCGCCAGGGCCATCTGATAAAAGCTACACATTGCTCTGCAGTTGGTTGCTGCCGGTGCTGGGCTTGGAGGCACTTGGGATTAGTTACACTGTGAACCAAGGCTGACTACCCCTAGTGCTGGGCTTTGTGCATGTAGAAAGAGGTACAGGCACACTGAGCCCAGTCACTGCTTGTTTGGGTGGTGTGTGGACCTTTGAAGAAAATCAAATACAAAATAAAAACACAGATAATCAAGCTCAATAATTGACCCTAGAAGACACAAATTATTCAAAGTCAAGTAGAAGACTTTTCAAAAAATATAATTAATAGCCTTAAATATCTTTGAAGATAATGAGCCTATAATATCAAAGGGGATTTTATTTTTTAAAATGAGCATCAAAGAATAAGAAAGAGTTTATGGAAATGAAAACATGATTCCACTCCTCAAAAAAATATCTTTAAACCATACCCACATGTAATTGAAGCTTTAAAAATTAAATTCAAAAAAGTACCTTGAAATTAGAACAAAAATATCAGGAATAGAAAATGTAAAAGAAAAGAAACATTAGGGATAAACCAAAAAGTTTAACATCTGGCAATAGGATTTCTAAAAAAGAAGACAGAATGGAGGAAATAGGATGAAGATTTCCCAACTATTAAAAAAGAAATGCTAGTTTTCAACCAAAAGCAAGTCTCACTCAGATACATCTTAGACTAAGAACAATAAGAATGAAAAAAATATCCTAAAATTTTCAAGAAGGGGAGGAGTGTCAGTGTTTATTTACAAATGAAAAGTAATCAGAATTGTAGAAATCTTGTTAGAAATTTTAGATGGACATAGAGTAATGTTTTAATTCCTGAGGAATATGATTCTGAACTTAAAATTCTATGGTCAGCACCATTCCAAGCTTTTTCCTATCCATCTTTTCTGAAAGTGTTACTAAGGATGTTCTATAGAAAATGAAACCAGGATCTAAGAAAGAAAATATATGAGATCCAGGAAAACGTGGAACTAAGCCAGAAGTGAAATGGAAAAATATTTCAGGGTGAAAGCTGTTCAATCAGTCACAACTGGAAACAAAGCCTCAGTTTCTAAGTCGCTGCAAAAAGAGAGTGAATTCCTCTCAACCAGTGATTAAGAAGTTGGGAGACTCAGATGCCAAAAGATTATTTTTAACAAGTCGCCACTCATTGACAAGAACTTCTTTGTCATCAGTACAAAAATGATCTGAATGTGTACACACATGCACATACACGCTTTTGAAATATTAGGGGAATGTAGAAAACGGGTCTGGGGAACCAGTGCTGGGATTAGATTAATCTTCAATTTTCATAACATCCTGTCTTGATCTGTTTGAGCTAATACGATTACCACAGAGTGAGTAGTTTATAAAAACTAAAAATTTATTTCTCACAGATCTGAGTGCTGGAACTCCAGATCAAGGTACTGATACCATTAAAGGGGGAAGCCAGACATTATAAGCACATCATTTAGGCAGCTCCACCAAGAAGCTGCAGTTTTGCACTCCCCAGTCTATTCCCTACAGAGCACCAGGGGAAGGGGACTAGACAAAGGAAAGATAGACATAGCAGTATGCCCAGTAAAGTTGGGGTGACATTGGGAAGGTACTTGCCTGTCAACCTCAGAACAGAGATGGCTGGCCAGAATGGGCATGGCCACTCCAAATATGTGAAAATTTGGGAATACATAATCCCTTAAATAAAGGAATTCTCTCTCTTATTGCACCTTGCTCTTGGTTCCACTGGGCTCATGGGGCTCTCTTGTTTTGGGCCTGCCCATGTTTCCTGCAGACCCCACATGCAATAGACTACAGAATGGAAACACAAATTAAGCTAGCCTGATACTGGACTGGAACTGGCTCCAATATAGAAAGGAAATTCAGGACACTGGCTCTGATTTTAGCTCTACGGAAGCCCCAGTTACACTTCTTTGACGACTGTACTAAGGGAATTGGGTCTCTAGAACCTCAGGGATGTAATTCCATGAAAATAAAGCTTTCCATCATATATCATCCTCCTGGGGGGGGGCCTCTGGAAGAACTTCCAATAGTACCCCAAGAACCCTACTTCCATAAGCAACTGGGGAGACGAGGCCCTCTATCCTCCAATAATAGTACCAGTATGGTCACACTCTTGTAAAAACTCCTGAAGGCCCATCTCCTAGTACTATCATCTTGTGGGAGGTTAGGATTTCAACATATGAATTTTGAAGGGGCACAGGTATTCATCTCATAGCATAACCTGTACGAAATCTAAGACATGAAGTTCAAAATTGGATTAAAGTGTTGAAAAAATAGAATAGTATGATAGCACACAAAAGCAACAAGTAGGAAGGAAAGCTAATAAGAATTTCCATGTCGCCACATGGAAAAGCAGCTAATATTTTTAGTCAGTTCATGAGCTATTTCCCAGTCATCATCTGTTTAATCCTCACAATAATACTATGACATACTTATGATTATAGCAATTTTACTTATGAAGAGATTAACTCACTTGCCCCAGGTCACAAAACTGTAAGTAGCAGACTCAACCTTCTGAGGCGGGCCTGCTTTTTATTATTTTAAATTCTGGGCTTTCTTTTCTCCATTCTATCTGCATGAGAAACATAAACCTAATTAAGCAGAAGAGAGGTACCAATTATGACTGAGGAAGGTCAGAAAGTCATCTCAGACAGTTTTCTGAAGGCCCAAAGCACCTTTTGTCTCATGCTGAGACACCATCAGAAAAGCAAATATTTCTCTTCCATTGTATACAGTACCAAAAAGCCATCTATGATGTTTATCCATATAACTAAAGAAAAAGTTCCTAAAATCCAAGAAAGCCCAAGAATAACCAATTAAAATGACTAAAGGGCTAGATACACTATTTTATGAAGATGAGCTAAAGGATTGAGAAATTGTTGATATAAAGAAAATGTGAAGACTGTAAAGCATGAACACTTAATCTTGCCAGAATTCTGGATCAAGCAGACATCTCAAAAAATGTTTCAAAAAGAAAAACTTATGAAAAGGTAAGGGAAGAAAATCAAATAATGCAAATTGTAAATAAACATATGATTTAATAAAAATTTATCCAAAGATGGTATACAAATTGCCAATAAGCCCATGAAAAGAGGCTCATGCCCTAGCCAGTTTGGCTCAGTGGATAGAGTGTTGGCCTGTGGACTGAGGAGTACCAGTTCAATTCTGATCAAGGGCACGTACCTCGATTGCAGGCTCCTCCCTATCCCTGGCCCTGGTCTGGATGTGTGCAGAAGGCAACCAATCGATATGTCTCTCTCACATCAATGTTTCTCTCTCTGTCTCCCCTCTTCCCACTCTCTGTAAAAAATAAAAATAAAAAAAAAATCAATGGAAAAATATCCACAGGTGAGGATTAAAAAGAACAACAACAAAAAAGGAAAAGATGTTCACTATCATTAGTTATATGAACATGTGAATCAAAACCATAATGACCTACTACTTAACACTCACTAAGATGGCAATAATAATTTTTTTGAAGATAAGTGTTAGCAAGGATGGAGAGAAATAGCAACCCTCATACATTGTTAGTAGGAACATAAAATATTGAACCCACTCTGGAAAAAATGTGTCTGTTTCTCAAAAAATATATATAGCTACCATATGACCTAGCAATTCCACTTTAAGATATAAACCCAAATGAATTGAAATGTGTCCACACGGAGTCTAACATGCAAATGTCCATAGTAGCATTATTTATTACTAGAGGCTCAGTGCACAAATTTGTGCACGGGTGGGGTCTCTCGGGGTAGCCTGCAAGGATCGGGCCTAAACCCTCAGTCCAATGCTGCCTGCTGCTCCTGCCTGCCGCTTCTGCCCATCCTGGCCCCACTGTACCTGTCCCGGGCTCACGCCCAGGCAGTCCCAATTGGGAGACGCTGGCACTGCCACAGCAGTGTTCAGCTGTGAGCCCCAGGTCAGGCGTCGATCCTGAGGGGGGGTGAGGGATGACTGGGATGTGATCGGCCCTCCGGGCAGGTGGTGGGACACCCTTGTTGGCCCGGGATCTGGATCTGTCCCGCCAACATTCACACCGGTTGTCAGGAGCCACCTGGCAGCCACTTTTATATTGTTTCTTCCTTGTGGAGCCTCTAGGGAGGGGAAGCGGCCATGGTGCCTGAGGCCAACTTCCAGGAGGCCAGCAGCGCTGGCGCTGTCTGGATCATGCCGGCGGCACAGGTCGATCCGTGCCTGGTCCCATTCTCTAGAGATTGGATTTGCAGGACTACTGAGGGAGGGAGTGGCTGCCGCCAGGCTGGTGGGCCACTGGGACAGGTCGGTCAGCTGAGTGGTGCTCCCGTTGTGGGAGTGCACTGACCACCAGAGGACAGCTCCTGCATTGATCAGCTGGCCCCGGGTGGTCAGTGCACATCATAGTGACTGGTCATTGGGTCATTTGGTGGCTTAGGCTTTTATATATATAGATAGGCAAAAAGTAGAAATAACCCAAATATACATCAACTGATGAATGGGTAAACAAATGTGTTATAGCCATGCACAAGAACATTATTTAACAATAAATATAAATGAATTACGTTACAACATAGATGAAACTTGATAACATTGTGCTAACTAAAAGAAGATAGACATAAGACACAACAAAATGTATAATTAAATTTATATTAAACTAGAGGCCTGGTGCACAAAATTCGTGCATGGGGGTAGGGGGCTGTGTGTGTGTGTCCCTCAGCATGACCTGCACCCTCTCCAATCTGGGAGCCCTCAGAGGATGTCCTACTGATGGCTTAGGCCCGCTTCCCATGGTTCTCTGCTCTCTGCAGGGCCTGCCTGCTCCACACCACAGCGACTGCCAAACAGGCTGTGCTGGGTGCTGCCTGCAGGCAGCGCTTGCCTGCTCCCGGGTCACTGCAGCGACGGCCAAGCAGGCCATGCTGGGAGCTACCTGCGGGCCGCGCTTCCCTGCTCCTGGGTTGCCGCAGGCCGGGTTGTGCTGGGAGCTTCCTGCGGGCTGCGCTTGCCTGCTCCTGGGTCGCCACGGCAACAGCCAAGTAGGCCGTGCAGTGCTGGGAGCTGCCTCCTCCCTGCTGTCAGTCTCCACAGAGGTGATGAGGTTAATTTGCATACTCAATCCTGATTGGCTGGTGGGCATCATGAAGGGACAGTCAATTTGCATCTTTCTCTTTTATTAGTGTAGATGTCCACATCATTGCTTATCACATATCACTTAATTTATATAATATTGCTTATCCATAGAGACAGAAAGTAGAATAGTGCTTGCCTAAGGATAGAGGTGGGAAAATTAGTAATGATAGCTAATGAGTACAGTAGTTTTTTTGAAGGGATGATGAACTATTCTAAAATTATATTACTCCTTAGTCTGTAAATTTACTAATAACATTGACTGGTACAGTTTAAATGTATTAATTTTATGGTATATAAATTATATCTTAAGTAAGTTGTTTTTTAAAATAAAAAGTAAAGAACGATTCAATAACCATTCATGATTAAACTTTCTGTAAACTAGAACTGGAGGGGTAGTTTCTCAACTTAATAAAGATTAACTACTAAAAAAACCTTGCAGCTAGCTTGTCACTTAATGGAAAGAAACTGATTCTATTTCACTATGATCAGAAACAAAGCAGATGTCCCTTCTCACCACTTCTTTCTAGCTTTGTACTGCAAGTTCTAATTAATGCAATCTATAATAATAAAAGCGTAATATGCAAATCAGCCGAACAACCGAGCAGCAGAATGACCTTCCGGACGAGCTTCCGGACGACCACGCTACGACACGCACTGGCGCCAGGCCAGCCAAGGCGGGTGTGATGCAAGTGCTTGGGGGCCTCCCCCCAACCATTGCCCCATGATTGCCTTACAGAAGGAGGCCCAGGCCACCAGCCAGTGGGGCAATTGATCAATTGGGGGGGCTCTATGATCGCCCCACGGAGGGAGGCCCAGGCCGCCAACTGGCAGGCTGCGGTGGGTGGGTGGGTGGGGCCTCCCTCTGCAGGGAGCGATTGATTGCGAGGATCCCGGACTGTGAAAGGGCGCAGGCCGGGCTGAGGGACACCCACCCCCCACCCCGTGAGTGCACGAATTTCATGCACTGGGCTTCTAGTATTGTAATAACTATATATGGTGTCATGTGGGTACTGGACTTGCCAGGAGGATCATTTCATACGATATGTAAATATCTAACCACTATGCAACACATCTGAAAATTTTATAATATTGAATGTCAACAGTAATTGAAAATTTAAAGCAAAATATTTATAAAGGCAATAAAAGCACAACCCACAGACCAGTAGAAAATATTTGCAAAAGATACATCTGATAAAGTACTGTTATTCAAAGTATACAAAGAACTCTTAAAACTCAACAATATAAGAAAACAAATAAGATGGAAAATAAGCTTATGAAAAGATGCTCCATATCACATGTCATCAGAGAAATGCAAATGAAGACAACAATGAGATAGCATCCACACAAATTAGAATCGTCAAAATGTGGTACACCAAAAGCACTACATAACAGTTGATGTGGAGTAACAGGAGCACTCAGACTCATACATTGCAGGTGGGAATGTGTAGTGGTGCAGCTACTTTGAAAGACACTTTGGCAAGTTCATAAGAAATTAAACACCTTTTACTGTACCCTACAGCAACAGCACTCTTTGGTGTTCACTTAAAGAAGTGGAAACTTATGTCTACCAAAAACAACTGCACAGGAAAGTTTGTAGCAGCTTTATTCATAATTGCCAAAACTTAAGGTCACCAAGATGTCCTTTAGGAGCTGAAAGGATAAGGAACCCTTGGTACAACCAGACAATGGAATATTATTCTGCACAAAAAGAGAAATGAGCTCTCAAGCCAGGAAAAGAAATGGAGAAACTTAAAGGAGAAACTATTACTAAGTGAAAGACGCCTGTCTGAGAAGGCTACATACTACATGGTTCCAATCTGGAGAAGTCAAAGCTAAAGAGACAGTTTTTTTACTATTGATCAGTGGTTACCAGGGATTGGAGGGAGGGAAGGATAAATAGGTGGAGTACAGAGCATATTTAGGGCAGGGAAACTGCTTTGTGCAATACTATAATAAAGGATGCATGTCATTATACATTTTCCAAACCCATAGAATGTACAACATCAACAGTGAACCCTAATGTGAACTATGAACTTTAGGTGATAATGGTGTATCAGCGTAGGTTCATCAACGGTAACAAGTGTTCCCCTGTGGTGGGGGATGTTGGTAGTGGGGGAAACTCTGTATGTATGGGGGCAGGGGATATATGCGACCTCTCTGTGCTTCCATTTAATTTTGCTGTAAACCTACAACGTCTCTAAAAAGAATAGTCTATTTGTTAAAGGTAGAATGATTTATACATCTATAAAATTCTTTTTCCCCAAGAAGTGATAGAGGCCAGAAACATGGGTAAATCTAAGCACAGTGAGATGACAAATGGTATGTAGTGTGTTATTAAGGAAATTAAGGCTATTTGGAACAGGTCCAGAATATTTAGAACTGAACCTTCTAAAGAGATCATTATGACCTCCCACAAAATGTTTCCTTTGTTTTATTATTATGAAACAAAATATTGGGCAGAGCAGACCATTAGACTAAATACTTCTTGTTCTCTCTCTTCCTCCTTACTACCCCAAAGTTTCCCCAGAATAATTAAGGTTACTAATTACGATAGAAAAAAAGGAAGAATAGTCTTTTTTCTTCTATAGTGGACTTAAAACAGTGGTTCTCAACCTTCTGGCCCTTTAAATACAGTTCCTCATGTTGTGGCCCAACCATGAAATTATTTTCGTTGCTACTTCATAACTGCAATGTTGCTACTGTTATGAATCGTCATGTAAATATCTGATATGCAGGATGGTCTTAGGTGACCCCTGTGAAAGGGTCGTTCAACCACCAAAGGGGTCGCGACCCACAGGTTGAGAACCGCTGACTTAAAATACTATAGTACAGAGGGCAAAAAGCCCCAGGACACCTGAGAATTCTAAAAGTTTCTACATGCTGACTTTGCAGCGAAATAAAAAAATATCACAGATCAGGTAATACAATCAAAGGAAATATTTTTTTCCATACTCTTTCCCAACAAAAACAAAGTTCCCAGAAGCACGCACACATGACAGAATTTACATAGATAGAAAGTCAGTAGTTCAATTATTTTTTAAAGAGGTCATTGCAATATTATTTTGTTAAAGTTGAGAAGTGATGAGCAATTGTTAGTTCAATGAACATTTAACTACTATAGTTCACCAAAGAGTCTCGCCACAAAGCAGTATTATGTGCGCAGCACAGCTGGAAGTAAAAAAGCACACAAAAGAAAGAAACCAACCACGGAGTTATTAAGCTGAGACGGTATAGAGTAGCAATGAAATCAGTCTGGATTTTTTTTTCTTTTTCCACATAAAGATACCATTTGGTTGAATAAACAGTGCATTCTTTGTATTTAAATAAACTTAATTTTAAACAGCAGAGGAAGGAAGGGAAATGAAACTAAACCAAAGATAAAACATAACCAGAAATCATTAAGAATGGGACTTCAGATCAAATTTTGATTTTAATTAAGACAACACCCAAAAATAGAAATCTGGGAAGGATGTTGATGCAAGAAAAAAAACAACACACAAAAAAAACCCTTTTTCTTCAAATTTCACTCATCGATTGAGGTGGAAGACATCCAACGACCTATAGAAATGGAAAAGGTTGCCATGTGCCACAGCGGGAGGATGCAGCAAGAGAAGCTTTTACTGCTTACAAGATGTGGTTTCTTACGGAAAGCTGAAAACAATGCGTGCTTTCCCTCTCTCTCACTCATAACTGGAACCCAGAAGGTTACAAAAACAAATGCCACATTCTTCTGAGGCTAAACACACTCCTTTGAAGTGTCTTCTGCCACATGAAATGCACCTCTGTTCCCTCCTGCCACGGGAGCACAGGAAGATGATAGAAAAAACTCCCTTGAGGAGGGACAGGCTTCCTTGCGTATTTCAGTAATCCGTGGCCACCTCAAGGAATAGCCATTATCCTAATCTCCCGCGTCTCAGCTGCTTCTCCAGCTCTGGCCGAAAAGCAAAGCTTCTCCAATCGGATGTAATTACTGGATTAATCTTTGTTCATTCAATCTTTGTTGACTCATCACCTCCTTGAACACAGGATACCAGTACCATCCAGAGCAAATGACTATCCCAATCTGCCTCTTTTAACTTACAAAAGTGTATAACTTTTAGAAGCTAAACAATAGGTAATAAACAGGAAATGTGACCAACTTGAAGCTGGGAGGTGAAGGGCCTCCAAGGAGAGGCCTGAAATCGTCATGACTGCCCCAGTCCCTACAGCAGGACAGGCTAGAATTGGTCCAAGAAAAACAATAATCAGATTTCACTTCTTTATCTTTGGCTGTAGGCATTTTTTTGCAGCTTTGAGGACTGACTAAAGCAAAAAGCAATAGTTCTAAGAAGTGGAGATTTCTCTAGCAACAGAAAACAAGGCCTAAAGAACAGATGGATTTGTGAGTGATTTATTGCTAGAAATGTAGGCTTAGTGATTCCCACCTCATTGGCCATCTACCTTTCTGTTTTGCTCACATAACATTAAAAGAGGAAAGGGAACCTAGAGATATTTCAAATTAATCAATATGGTTTATATTTCTTTTAAATACTACAGAAATAGTGGAGGGTTGAGTAATTTGAAGCAACTTTCTTGTGGAAAAATAGTTAGGAGAGCAGTTCAGAAAATCAGCAAGTTACTATGAAAGTAGTTCAGCATATATTTGAGAGCATTAGATGACTAAGAAGATAGTGAAGAACTACCATGTTGGAATATGAGGGAAGATAAAGACCCAGGAAGGTAAACCCAGCATTTGCAAGCATTTTCCCCTGTGGGCCTTTGCTAAACAAGGAGAAAATGGTTTAAAGGCTAAGTAGCATTTTTAGTAGCCTTACAAAATTAGCAGATCAGAGATTAGAATCTAGGATTCAGCAAAATGAGATGGCCCTGGAAAACTCCTAATGCAGTTTTGCTTAGGAACTCAAAGAATTGATCCTAGAATTAATAGTAAGTTTAAATCATCAGGTGCTTACAGGGGATTTAGCTCAGCTTTGAATTATTATTGTATTTAGATTATCCCATTTTCCTGACCTTCCAGGCTTCCTGAAGTGATGGTGACCTCACATTTCTGACAGAGACAAACACAACTTCTCTTGTAAAGAAGGGTAATCTTATAGGAGGCTTCAGTTATTTTTACAAACTACTTTGAATATACACTGTCTAACAGAGCTAAAAGTAGCAAAGAATCCAAGATATCATTTAAAAAGCGACCCAGGGGAGAAAATAGGTGATAGAAAAAGGTTCTATATGTGGGACATATACAAACTAGATTTCAAAATATGCTCCTTACCATGTTTAAGAAAAGAAAGTAGAGTTGGCTAAGACTTTTCTAGTTTTAGAATTGAAAATCCTGTATCCCAAGAAACCCCTCATTCTTGCCAAGCCATGGAAGTTTGTTACCCTAGAAAAGACAATATTGAGAATTTCATCAAAGAGCTGAGAAATATTTAAATATGTGTATTCTACAAATGAAAATTACAATAATTAAAACGAAGAACTAAAAAAAATGAGACGAATAGCACAATAAACACATATGAAGAAATAGTAAAGTTAGGTCAGAAGAAAATATCTAGAAAGAAACATCAGGAAAGAAGACAAAAGGAAGAAAAATATAAAAGGGAGGATAAAAAATATAGAGTTAGAAAAAAAGAGAAAGTGGGTCAAAATCAATACTTTAGAAAATTACTAAAATGCTTCAAAACTTATGAAATCTATCCAGCCATAAATTCAAAAAGCACTACAAACCACAAACCAAAAGCAGCATGAAATCCTCAGCCCATCATAGTGTAAGTGCTGAAAACTAAGGAAAAGAGGAAGTTTTGAAGTTGTCAGAAAAAAGTAACAGATGACTTGTTGGAAAACATCTATAGAGTAATAAAATGGAATGATCTCCAGGACTTCCATAGGAAAATAGCAAACACCTACATATGAACCCATCAAAAAATCCTTCCAAACTATACAGAACAATAAAGAAAGCAAATTCACCCACCTGTAATTATGCCTGGTACAAAGAACGCTACAAACATAAAATTCCATGTGAGTAAGAAAACAAACACTTCAAAACCAACAGAGCAAGTTCCGGTGCATATGCTGAAGCGACGTCACAGAAAGCCTGAAATATTTAATAAAACAGAAAAGTGCAACGGTGATAACTAGGAGTTAAATTCAGAATGGAGAACTACTTAGAATAGGTAGACTAGCAGGTGTGGTTTCTTTTTAAAAAGAGGAAAAAGTGCAGGACCAGAGGTTGAGGCCTTAGGAAGCGCTCCAGGGGCAGAAGGAGCCGATGTGGAAGAGATGGCAGTACTTTGTAGTCTTGGTAGTCATGGGGGGGGAAGTATACGGCCAGTGAAAATTAGGAGCCTCCAAAAAATCACAACACAAAAGGTATACCAACCTCTCTCTCCGCCCCCATAAACAAGAGAACCAATATTTCTTAAAACTGCACTTTATTATATTAAAGGAAAAGCGTGTTCTTACACCAAAAAATCAATTAAACCACCCAACCCAATTATATATTCCTACAATTTTTTATTTGTCCAGAAAAAAATAAGACCTTTCAAAATGAACACAAAATAGCAAATAACATCCACACAAGCTGATAATAGGAGAAAAAAAAAACAGACAAGAATCAAACTTTCAGCTGATGAAATTCTCATCATATAACCACCAAAAAAAAAAAAACAAGACTCCAAAGTAAAATAAACATCTATTGACTGCCCCAGTTCCTAAGGCACATTTTTAGTAGCCTCACAAAATCCAAAATATCAGAGTTGGCGCCATCAGTTCTCAGGACCTCGTCAAAATTACAACTAAATTACAAAACAATTAACCTGAATAACCATCTGAAGATGAGCTGAACAGAAGTCTTATTACTAAATACAGACAGAAAAAGCCACATGGAGATTTGAAGGGGGTGGGGGTGGGGTGGAGATGGTCAAAGGGCTAGCCCCACACCAAGTGGCAGTTGAGAATCTGGAGGCATATCTCAGCCGCAGAGGTGCCACCTAAGGAGTGGGCAGCCTGCCCAGAGCACCAGTGGGAGGAAGAAAAGCCTACATAATATTTGGCTGTAAAAATCAGGAGGGATTCCATTTTCCTGGGTGAGACAAGAGACTGCTAGAAACCTAGGAGCCCTCTTATAGGGCCAACGCACAAAAATCTCACTCACCCCAGGTTCTGGCAGAGGAAGAACAGCTCAGACGGGAGCCGGGTCACACAGGGACAGATTGAGTTGTGTGGCTTCAAGGAGAGGGCGGGAGGGGCAGTCGCCAATGTCTCTGTGTTGAGTCACTCACCCACTAGGACCACAGATGCCATGATTCCAGACTCAAGCACTGCCCTCCATATGGTGTCAACCTGGGAGGCATGCTGCCCCTACCCTGCTGACGCCCTGAGGACCCGCCCTGCCAAGCTGGCACACAGCTGGGAAATCAGCTGGTGGTAGCCAGCCTGGGCCCAAGATGCAGTCCTCCTTAAAAAACTTTTGAAGAATTCTGGGCAAGTTCAGGCGGTGCCAGAGACACACAGGGAGAGGCCGAGTTGTATTGCTTTAGGCCCTAAAGTTTAGGGCGAGGGTTGTCCTGAGTGCCCCCAAAGCACCACGGCTCCTGTGCAGAGCCTTCCCTCCGGGTAGCCAGGTCTTACTCTGTGTTACCCTGATGAACTCTACTGGCTCTGCCCCGATGCCTATCCAAAACCATGCCCACTGGGAAGGTCCACAGACAGGTGGCAGCTGGCCTTGGTGTACCCTGAGAATGTTGCTCAGTGTCCCCAGACCCAGTACTGGCATCGAGTTGAAACCTGGTGAACACCATTCACCCCTACCTGATGATTCACTGAAAATCTGCCACACACAACTTGGGTACCACCTGAGACCATTTCAGTGGATAAGCCTAATGGGCAGCGAGCGGGCAAAGGCAGAATATAGGGCATTTTGTGCCTTTAGCTGACCTTCCCCAGGCCTGAAACTGGTGGCAGCTGGCTGTGGTCCGCAGCTTGGCCCAATACATGCGCTCCCTGGCCCAGCAGAGGAAGCTAACCGGTAGCCCAGCGTGGGCTGCAGGCAGAATATGATATTCACCTGCTCTGAAGTCCCTCCTAAGAAACCCCAGAACCAAAAAACCTATGGCTGCCTTCAGACCACGTCAGAGCACAACCTGATTAGCTCCAGGAGCAACACAAAAAAGAGGTTGCAGAAAGCACCAGAACATGCTGGAAAAAGTTCTGCTTCATGGGGTCTGTACCCACAGAGCAATGTACACTGTGGTCAGCATCAATCCTCGCAGTCAGCCAGCATGAGGCGGTGAAATAATAAATATTACACTGGAAGTATACGTAATAGAGTCTAAAAACACAATAGAAAAGACCAGTAAGACCAAATGCTGGTTCTTTGAAAAGAGAAATAAGATTGATAAACCTTTAACGAGACTCATGAAGAAAAAGGTGATAAAACCCAAATAAATAAAATCAGAAAAAAAGGAGAAAGTAACAACTGACACAGAAATACAAAGAAATATATGAAAATACTACTAACAATCAAATGCCAACAAATTGGACAACCTTGAAAAAAGCTGATACATTCCTAGAAACATAAATCTTCCAAGACTGAATCAAGAAGAAACAAGCAGCCCTGGCTTGTTTTGTTCAATGGACCCGTGGACTGAAGGGTCTCCGGTTTGATTCTGGTCAAGGGTAGGGTTGCAGGCTCAATCCTTGGCCCTGGTTGGGGCGTGTACAGGAGGCAACCAATCAATGTGTCTTTCTCACATTGATGTTTCTCTCTGTTTCTCCCTTCCACTCTTTCTCTTAAAAAGAAAAAAGTCAATGAAAAGATATCCTTTGGTGCAGATTAACAAAACAAAAAAAAAAGAAGAAGAAACAGAAAATATAAGGAGACAATTTAATCAGTAATGTAAAAGCTCCCAACCAACAAGTCCTAGACAGAATGGCTTCACAGGTGAATTTTAACATTTAACAAATAATTAACAGCTATAATTCTGAAACTACTTCCATGCTAGTACTAATCTGATTCCACAATCAGACAAAGACAAAATGAAGGGTAAAAATCAAATGATCAGCCCTTGCTGGTTTGGCTCAGTGGATAGAGCATCGGCCTGCCGACTAAAGGGTCCCAGGTTCGATCCCGGTCAAGGGCACATGCCTGGGTTGTGGGCTTGATCCCCTGTTGGGGTCATGTAAAAGGCAGCCAATCAATTATTCTCTCTCATCATTGAAGTTTCTATCTCTCTCTCCCTCTCCCTTCCTCTCTGAAATCAATTAAAAATATATTTTAAAAAAATCAAACGATCATATGTACAGATGCAGAAAGAACATTTGACAAAATTCAGCATCCATTTATGATAAAACCTCAAAAAAGTGAAAATAGATTAAACATACTTCAACGTAAAAAGGCCATATATTGCAAACCCAGTTAGTATCACAGTCATGAGGAAAAGCTCAAAGCATTTCCTTAAATTCAGAAATAAGATAAGAATATCCTCTTTCACCACTTTTATCTAACATAGTATTGAAGGTTCTAGCCACATCAATCAAACAATAAAGTGAGCTAAAATGCATCCATATTAGAAAGAAAGAAGTAAAACTATCATTATTTTGTAGATAACATAATACTACATAGAAAGAACTCTAAAGATTTCACCAAAAAATTATTAGAACTGATAAATGTATTTAGTAAAGTAGGAAGATACAAAAATAACATTCAGAAATTAGTTGCATTTTTATACACCAATAATAAATGACCAGAAAGAGAAATTAAGAAAACAATCCCATTTTCAGTTGCATCCAAAAAATACTTACAAAGAAATTTAACCAAGAAGGTCTGTACTAAAAAAATTATAAGACATTGAAGATACTAATAAATAGAAGTATATACCATACTCATAGATAGAATTAACATCATCAAAATGTCCACACTACCATAAGCATTCTATAAGATTTAATGAAATCTTTAACAAAATACCAATGGCATTTTTCACAGAATTAGGAAAAGTAATTCTAATATTTATATAGAGCCACAAAAGACCCTGAATAGCTACAGCAATCAACAAAGATGAACCAAGATGGAGGTATCACACTACCTAATACCAAACTATACTACAATGCCATCGCAATTCTAAGTATAAACATGTGTGTTATATGTGTGTGTTTCCCCTTTCCCCCGCAAATGGTAGCTTATGCTATGCACACATTCTTTTGTGCTTAATCCAAAGATTTCCAGTGACTTCTGAGGCGTTCCCCAGCCCTAGCTGACAAAGTAGAGGCATGCAATAGGCACAAGAATTCCTGCCACCCAGATACAGCAAGACAGGCTTAAATGTGGCTGGCAAGAGGAAACTGGGAGAAAGAGGTCTGTTTCTAGGAAGTGCTTTTCCAAAGGCTCTGCCCTGAAGCTATTTCTTCCCACCAGAAACCAGAGGAATATTCGGCCCCTCCCACAGCGACAGCAGTGACCTGAGCACTTCAGGAGGAGCACACCGCAGAGAGCAGCAGGAAGAAGGATGGTCAGTTTGAGGCCAGGCAGGTCAGAATGTGGCTCACACGGTGGGATGAGCAGCACCTTAGAAGCAAGAATTCTGACCCCTGGAGGCAGCCTTCAGTCCTCAGCCGGGTGCAACATGATGCAAGGCAGAACGGCAGAGGCCCAGAAGAGCCAGGGCAACAGCAGCAGCAAAAGTCAGAGAAGCACAACATGTCCTGAAGGAACTGGACAGGACTCGGCATGAGAACAATGCAGAAATGCAAGAGCTTCCAGAACAGACAGGTGACTCAGGCACCAAGGGTGGGGCTTAGTCCCACATCAGCATCTCAAATGAGACATGGCCATTAGGCACTATGATTATCAAGTAGGTATTAGTGATTAAACAAGGTTTTACTTGCACTCTGCATATTGTAATTAGCTATGTGCAAGGCTCAATTAATTAGGAAGTAGATTTTTATGTACCTCATCCCTAGGATTATTTGATGCTGCTCAACTTAACTTCTTTTCTTGTTTTTAATAGTCCTAATCAAAGAACTTCAGTTGTTGGAGAACTGAAATCCCTAAATTAATAAACTGACCATCCAATTGTGCTATGGATGCCTCATTGGGGGTCCCTATACATTAAATCATCAATCCATTCTTTATACATTTCTCAGTATTAAGCACCTCCTATGTCCTAGGCAAAGTGACAGGAGCTGAGGGCATGACAAGTAAAGTAAGAAGCAGTCCCTATCCTCCAGGAATCCAGTGTGTTATAGGCAAAAGAGACATATAATTAAAGCAAATCATTAACATTCAGTACAAAATGTTCTGCAATAAAAATATTAACAAAGTGCTTCAGAGATGCAGAGGAAGGTGTCACAAATTCTGCCTAATGCTGTCAGGAAAAGATTCCCAGAGGAAATGAAATACGGGCTAGGTCTTTAAAAAGGATTTATAGGAGTTTTCTAGGCTGGAGAGCGAAGGGAGGAATTCCTGGCTGCGAGAACAATGCATATAAATGTAGAATCATATCTGAAGATAGACCTCTAGGAAAGGCATGGAAGTTTACTGTGGCTGATGCAAAGGTGCGTGGTGAGAGAAGGTTCAGGAAAAGAGCTATGTAAGGCCCAAATTGCTAAAGTATCTGGGAAACCAGCAAGTCTCCACCCAGACGGATTTGAGTGAGACAAACTAGTGGCCAAGTATCTACCCAGGAAGGTCATGCAATAAACCACAGAAAGCACTGAGGACCACTGGTGATGCAGACATTCAGGATATATTGCCCAGCTCAGACCTGTCTGGAATGGGATTTTGTAGGTCATAACAATTATAGATTATTGCTGAGCAGGACTTACCCCTCCCATCCTTACTCTACACCAATGGTTCTCATCTGAGAGGGGAGCAGGGGCAAAATATCACGATGAGGGGTGCTACAGGCATCTGAAAGGTAGAGACAAGAGGACATCCTACCACAGACAAGGCAGCTGGCACAACAGAAAATCATCTGGTCCAAATGTCAATCATGTCAACGTTGAGAAACCTGCCCTATGCATAACAGAAAAATTTTACCCAAAGTTGCATTCACATTATAGGCACAATTGCATAAAGGTTACATTCCATTTTTAAATCCAAGAAATATATTATAACCACTTGTATCAGCTTAAGTATTTATTCCTCTGTTCTCCTATCTTTTGACACCTGCCTTTCTCCTTTAACTTCCCAAACTACCATTTACTAACTACTTACTTTCACAATTAAGTATCCTCTCTTAAGTTGTGGGCAGCATGCCCTTTGACATTCATAGCACCTTGCATGTCTATGGTCTTCACAGTATTCAGTATGCTTTCTCCTACATTTTATAATTTAACTTGAATAGATATTTCTTAAAGAAGATATACAAACAACCACAAGGACAGGAAAAAAAATGCTCAATACCATTAGTTATCAGGGATTAATCAAAACCACAGTAAGATACCACTTTACACCCACTAGGAAGGCTATAATTCCAAAAGAAGACAAAAATGACAAGCATTGATGTAGAGACATTGGAATCCTCTTACATTGCTGGTGGGGATGTAAAATGGTTCAGCCACTGCATTAGTCAGTTCAGGCTGATTAAACAAAATACTATAGACTAGGTGGCTTAAGCAAAAGTTATTTCCCACAGTCTGAAAAGTCCAAGATCAAGGTGGATTTGATTCCTCATAGAATCCACTTCCTGGGTTTCAGAGAGACACCTTCTCACTATATCCCCACAGGGCAGAGAGAGGTCTGTCTTCCTTTTCTTATAAGGACACTAATCCCATCTGGGTGTCTATTCTCATCTTATATAATAAAGTGCTGGGGTCCAGCCCCAGCGGGTCCAGGGGTCCCCAAAGGTGTGGACGGAGTCAGCGAAGAAGGAATGACACGGAGACAGCGTTCAGTTGATCAGCAGCCTAGCCAGGATCTCCAGCCAAGTTCTGGTCTGGATCTCCAGAGAGGTTCTGCTTAGGCTCTCCAGAGAGGTTCTGTCCAGGTACTCCAGTCAGGTTCAGTCACCAGGTTCTAGTCAGGTTCTCTTGCCAATCTCTGTAGTCAGGTTCAGTCCAGGATCCCTTGCCATGTTCTCCCGCTAGGCTCTGTCTCTAGGCTCCGAGGCCAGTCCCTCTCCAGGATCCTCCGGCATGCTCTCTCCAGCGAAGTTCTTCTGTCTCTAGGCTCCGTGTAGGTTCTGTCTTCTTGATTCTGTTCTAAGTTCTGTGTTCTGCTGTCTTGTTACATCTATATTTATACCAGTTGATTCAATCCTATCAATCTCTATTACAAAGGTTAGGGCATTTCTTATCTCCATTCCAGGGAGTAAAGATTATGTAGCTTAAGCATGATTGTTCGTAGTTAGAGTGATTAATTACCCGCCTGGCACTTAGTTGAGGGGTATTATTCCCTCCCTAACTTCAGGGGGAAATCCCTACCTGAGGATTCAACCTTTCTCGGAGAGGTGACCTTGGTTAAAACACAGCGCCAAGAAGGTGAGCAAACATATTAAGAACCGTATGCCATATATGCCAGGTCCCTTGAAACAGCAAGGATGGACCGGCTCCCGGCAATAAAGAACTAATATGCTATTTAGACTGAACAGCAGAACAACTTTCCAGATGACCTTCCAGACGACCTTCCAGAGGACCTTCCAGATGAAGCCAGCCAAGGCAGGTGGGGCTGTGAGGGCTGAGCCCCTTGCACGAATTTCATGCATCAGGCCTCTAGTAACTTCATAAAACCTAATTATATTCCAGTGCAATCACATTGGGGATTAGGGTTTCAACTTATAAATTTGGGGGGAGATACAGACATCAGTCCACAATAGCCACTGTGGGAAAAGGTTCAGTAATTTCTCAAAATGATAAACATAGACTTACCATATGGTCCAGCAATTCAACTCCAAGAGAAATGAAAACATATGTCACCATTAAAAGTTGTATACAAATACTCATAGTAGCCAAAAAGTGGTTCAAACCCAAATATCTATCCCTTGATGGATAGGAAATGTGGCATATCCATACAATGGAATATTACTTGGTAATAAAAAGAAATAAAGTACTGATACATTCTGCAGCATGAATAAACATGAAAATATTATGGTAAGTGAAATAAGACAGAAGGCCACAAATTATATGATTCCATTTGTATAAAATTTCCAAAATAGGCAAATTTATATCAACAGAGCAGTAGTTGCTTCAAGTTAGTAGGGTTTGAAAGAATTGGGGAGTGACAGGTAATTAGACATATGGGGTTTCTTTTGGGGATGATGAAACATTGATTCTAAAAATCTAAATATAAAATCTATTCTAAAATCAATTGTGATGATGGTTGTACAACTCTGAGAATATACTAAAGACCACAGAATTGTATACTTCAAATGAATAAATTGTATGATATATGGATTATGCCTCAGTAACGCTGATAAGAACATCATGATTGTATTCCCCAGTTTCAGCACACCATTTAAGATCTGTGAGACATTGAATATGCTAATAATTATGTTGCCTCTTTTTTTAGTAAACTGGCTTACATGGATCTTCAATATTTGTTACTTAAAGTCCATGCTAGAATTTCATCACATGCCAAGAATGGATGTTATTCACATCAAAGAACACAGTAAAAATTTCATTTTGGTCTGTATTTGAGCCCATACTAATCCAGCCTTGATCTCCAGTTTTTGGTTTCCCTTCTTTACCCAGGAATTGCTGTGATGTGTCCATGAGATATTAGATATGAATGCTTCTTAAAATTTTATTTACTTATTTTTATTTTGAGAATGCATTTATTTCTTTTAATTTTTATTTATTGTTGACAATATTACAGATGTCCCCTAAACTTCCCCACTTTTCCCCCTCCACCCAGCTCCTGCTCCTCCCCAGGCCTTCCCCACACTATTATCTGTGTCCTTGGGTTAGGCATATATGCATACAAGTTCTTTGTTTGGTCTCTTCCTGCCCATCGACCCTCCTCCGCCTTTCCCTCTACGATTGGACAGTCTGTTTCATGCTTCTGTCTCTCTGGATCTTTTTTGTTCATCCATTTATTTTTTTTCATTCTATTTCACATATGAGTGAAATCATGTGGTACTTGTCTTTCTCTGACTGGCTTATTTCACTTAGCATAATACTCGCCAGGTCCCTCCATGCTGCTGCAAAGGGTAAGAGATCCTTCTTTTTTACTACTGCATAGTATTCCATGGTGTAAATGTACCACATCTTTCTTATCCACTCATCTATTGATGGGCACTTGGACTGTTTCCAGATCTCAGCTATTGTAAATATTCTTACTGATTGGTATTTTGGGATTTTAGATTGTATTCACAGAAGTGGGATCGCTGGGTCAACAGCAGTTCCATTTTTAATTTTTTGTGGAAACTCATACTGTTTTCTACAGTGGCTGCACCAGTCTGCATTCCCACCAGCAGTGTACCTGGGGCCCATTTTTCACATGCTCACCAGCATTTGTTGTTTGCTGATTTATTGATGGTAGTCATTCTGGCAGCTGTGAGGTGATACCTCATTGTAGTTTTAATTTGCACCTCTCTGATGATTAGTGACAATGAACATTTTTTCACTGGCCACTGTATGTCCAGTGTCTATTCAGGCCTTTCACCTATATTTTATTTGGATTATTTGTCTTGCCCACCCCTGGCGTATGTCTCTCAAGGATGTGGTAGGGTTGCAATCTAGCATGGTCTGAAGCTGTTCATTAGCTCTGGGTTGCACTGGCTCTGGGGCCTCCTAGGAAGTGCAAAGTCAGCTACTACCTGTGCCTTACCTGAGACTAGCCGGCACAAGCTACAGAGCAATCTGTAGATGGCTACTATTTGTGTTGGACTTGAAGATGCACAGGAGAGACCAAGCTGTGAACCTTGGCAGGCTTCTGCTAGTGCCTAGCCTGGGGCCACTTATTGAGAGGTATGGGACATGCAGAGGCCAGCTGCTGCTTGTTTGAGAGAGTTTAGGAAAGTCTGAACCTGAGCCAGTACAGGGCATTCATATGGAATAGGCACTGCAAACAGCTTGAGTGGGACTGCAAACTGGGTGGGGCAGGGTCTCAGGAAATCACCAGAGAGGGGTGAACAGTGTGTGCCAAGCTTATAGAGACAAAGTTTTGGCTCCTGCCTGTGGACTCTGTGGTGAAGGAGATTTTAACCATGGTACAATGACCTCTGCCAACACTTTTGTCTGGGAGAAAGCTGCCCCCAGTTCTTGCTCCTGATGCCAGACCATTTAGTTCCTCCCATATGTCCCAGTATCCTTTCAAGCTGCTGCCCCAGCGCTGGTGCTCAGAGGGAGTGAGTCTGAGTAAGTCTGTGTGGGGGCCCTTTAAGAGAAACTGCCTGAGAATCTTAGCAGCCCTCCTCCTCCCTCAGCCTCAATCCCTGCTGGTTTTTATAGCCCAAAGTTACGAGGTACTTCCCTTCGCAGCACTGGAACCCTGGGCTGAGGCATGGTGTGGGGCTGGGACCCCTTGTTCCTCACAGGGACCTCTGCAACTAAGATATCCCTCCCACTTAGAAAAATGGCACATGTGGGTGTAGACCAGCCCGTTCCTTACTTCCATCCGTTCTACCAGTCTCAATGTGGCTTCTTCTTTACTTCTCTATTTGTAGGACTCCCATTCAGGTAGATTTCAGGTGGTTCTGAATTATGATTGTTCTCTGGTTTAGTTGTAATTTTGATGTGGTTGTGGGAGGAAGCAAATACCATGTTTATCTACACCTCCATTTAGACCTTCTGCTCCATTTTTTTTTATTACTGCTTCAATTTTATTGGATACTAGAGGCCCAGTGCACAAATTCATGCATGGGTGGGGTCTGGCCAGCCTGCCTCGATCGGGGCCCATCAGGGCCGGACCAGCTGGGGAGAGGGACTGTGGGAGGTTGGCCAGCCGGCCCCTCCCCTGATTGAGCCGGTTGGCCAGCTGCAGTCTGTGTCATAGCTACACTATGACATTCTGGTCACTTGGCTTTTATATATATAGATAATTGATCTATTCAGATTTGCTAATTCTGGTCACTTGGCTTTTATATATATAGATAATTGATCTATTCAGATTTGCTAATTCATCTTTGCTTCAGTCTTACTAGCTTGTATATTTACAGGAATATATCCATTTCTTCCAAATTGTTCATTTTTTGGCATATAACTGTAGTATTTTCTTATAATCGTTTGTTTTTCCATTGTGTCAGTTGCTTGTCTCTTCTTTAAATTCTGATTTTATTTATTTGGATCTTCTTTCTTTTTTTCTTGATAAATCTGGTTAGAGATTTATCAAATTTGGTAATCAATTAACAACAATAAGAGATTAACATCAATTTTGGTTTCAAAAAAACCATCTTTTGTTTCCTTGATATTTTATATTGTTTTATAGGTTCTATTTCATTTATTTCTCCTCTGATCTTAATTATTTCCTTCCTTCTACTCACTTTGGGCCTTCTTTTTTGCTTTTTTCTAATTCCTTTAGGTGAACGGTTAATCTGTTCATTTGAGATTTTTTTTTGTTGTTTCTTGAGCTAGGCCTGTATTACTATGAATTTCCCTAATGCTACTGCTTTCACTGTGTTCCATAAATTTGGCTTGTTGTGTTATCATTTTCATTTTCTCAAGATCTTTTTATTTCTTCCTTGATCACTGTTGACCCATTCATTGTTTAGTAACATGTTGTTAAGCCTCCAGGTGTTTTTATGTTTTTCAGTGTTGTTCCCCCCACCCCCCCTCCCCACCCAGTAATTTATTTCTAGTTTTATAACATTGTGGTCAGAGAAGATGCTTAATTTCAAACTTCTTGAATTTATTGAGGCTCGTTTTATAGCCTAACATGTGGCCTATCTTGGAAAATGTTCTGTGTGCAATTGAAAATATGTATATTCTGCAATTTTAGGGTGTAATGCTCTGAAAATATCAATTAAATCCATCTGTTCTAATGTGTCATTTAAGGCTACAGTTTTCTTGTTGATTTTCTTCCTGGAAGATCTATCCATTGATGTCAATGGAGTATTAATGTCCCCTAATATAATTGTATTACTGTTGATCTCTCCATTTATGTTCGTCAATATTTGCTTATATGGTTAGATGTTCCTAATTTGAGCACATAAATGTTTACAAGAGTTATTTCCTCTTCTTGGCTTAATCCCTTTATCATTATGTAATGACCTTCTTTGTCTCTTCTTGTCTTCGTTTTAAGTCTATTTTGTCTTATATAAGTATTGCTACTCTATTTTTCCTTCATTTCCACTTGCATGAAATATCTTTCTCTACTCCTTTACTTTCAGTCTCTTTGTGTCTTGGCTCTTTGTTATAAATTAATTAATCATATATGTGTGAGGTTATTTCAGAGTTTTCTATCCTGTGCCATTAATCTCTGTGTGTTTTCATATTAATACCATACTGTTTTGACTACTATGGCTTTTTTTAAAAATATATTTTATTGATTTTTTACAGAGAGGAAGGGAGAGGGATAGAGAGTTAGAAACATCAGTGAGAGAGAAACATCGATCAGCTGCCTCCTGCACACCCCCTACTGGAGATGTGCCCACAACTAAAGTACATGCCCTTGACCAGAATCGAACCTGGGACCCTTCAGTCCACAGGCCAACGCTTTATCTACTGAGCCAAACCAGTTAGGGCTACTATGGCTTTTTAACAGAGTTTGCAATCAGGAAGTGTGATGCCTTTCTTTCTTCTTTCTCTCATTTGCATTAGCTGTTTGGCGTCTTTTTTGGTTCCATACAAATTTTAGGACTATTTGTTCTATTTCTGTGAAAAAGAAAAAGAAACCAGTAGAATTTTGATAGGGATTGCATTGAATCTGTATATTGTTTTGGGTAGTATGGACATTTTAACAATATTAATTCTTTCAATCCATGACCATGAAATGTATTTCCATTTGTCTTCTTCAGTTTTTTTATTAATGTCTTATAGTTTATAGTGTGCAGTTCTTTCAGCTCTTGGTTAGATTTATTTCTAGGTATTTTATTTTTTTGATGCAGTTATAAATAGGATTGTTTTCTAATAGTCTCTGTTAGTTTGTTATTCATGTATAGAGACACCACATATTTTTGCATATTGATTTTATATCCTGCAACTTTACTGGAGTTATTTACTAGTTTTAACAGTTTTCGGAGGACAGTCATCTTTTTCTCTAAGCCATCATCATTCCTTCTGCAATTCTCTACTTACACATATATTATACCATAATCATTGCATTGTGGTATCTCTGTTTCTTGTGCATACTTCTAATATGCTTCTCAAGGTACATTATGATTAATTTGGTTTCATTCTTTCTTTCCCATTAGGCTAAGGGGCATTTGTGAGCATGCTACCCCAAAGGAGTTGCTTCATAAGGATTTGGTGAATGATTTAAGTGAATTTATTGAATTCACCTTGGGTTAGAGCAGGATAAAACAGCTCGAATAAAGTTGCAGAGGCAGAACAAAATAAGCAGGTATGAAAGTTACAATTATAATAAATTTTCCATGCCCAGCATGCCTTTAACTGCATCTTGATAGATGAGTAGGAATTGGCCAGGTAAACAAGATGTGAAAAGAAATTCCAGGCAGAGAGAATGGAATGATGGCATGTAAAGATGAACAAATGTAAGCAGGTTTGTGTGCATTTTGAGGAAGTGAATGTGGCAGAGTTTGTGTTAAAAATGAGACCGTTAATCTTTGGAAGGACTTCAGACTTCATGAGAGGAAGACCAATATGGAACATGGGTCAAAAGAAAACTAATGGAAGAAGAGAGACCAGTTTGGAGGCTTATGAAATACTCTTCTTGGGAGATAATGAGGACCTGAACAAAGCCCAAAGTGTGGGAATAAAAGTGGGGCTGACTGGAAAACTCTCTGAGGTGATCTGCTAAAGCACTGCTCTGTTTATAAGCATTCAGCTTTGCTGATGACAAGGAAGTAAAGTATTAAGAATATTACATGTAAGGCCAGCTGATTTGGCTCAGTGGATAGAACATAGGCCTGAAGACCAAAGGGTCTCGGGTTCGATTCCAGTCAGGGGCATGTGCCTTAGTTGCAGGCTTCTCCCCAGGGCACCAATTGATGTGTTTCTCTCACATGGATGTTTCTCTGTCTTCCCCTCTCTTTTCCACTTTCCCTAAAAGTCAGTGAAAAAATATCATCGGGCGAGGATTAACAACAACAGAAAGTAATATTACATTATTAAATTAATTAAACATTTTCATAATTAAGACTATCTTTTCCCAGTAATTGATATTGGAGTTGTTTTGATTGAGAGGTAATTTACATACAATGAAATACACACTTTCTAGTGAACAGTCTACTAATTTCAACAAATGAACACAGTATAAAACCAACATCACAGCTGGTCTGGCTTAGTGGATAGAGCACCAACCTGCAGACTGGTTGGATTTTGGTCAAGGGCACATGCCCAGATTGTGGGCTCAATCCCTAGTAGGGGGCTTGCAGGAGGCAGCTGATCAATGATTCTCTTTTATCATTGATGTTTCTGTCTCTCTCCCTCTTCTTTCCTTTCTGAAATTAATAAAAATATATATTTTTTAAAAACCACCACCACAATCAATACATAGCACAGTTCTATCATCTTAAAAAATTATCTCAAGCCGAGACCAGTTTGGCTCAGTGGATAGAGCATCGGCGTGCGGACTGAAAGGTCCCGGGTTCGATTCCGGTCAAGGGCATGTACCTGGGTTGCAGGCACATCCCCGGTGGGAGATGTGCAGGAGGCAGCTGATCGATGTTTCTCTCTCATCGATGTTTCTAGCTCTCTATCTCTCTCCCTTCCTCTCTGTAAAAAAAAAATCAATAAAATATATTTTTTAAAAAAAATTATCTCAAAACCTTCTATGATCAACTACTCTCCCCAGTCCAGCCCCACCAATCTCATTTTCTGTCCCTATAGTTTTCCTTTTTATAGAATTTCATAAAAATAGAATCATATAGTATGTGACTTTTAATCTGATTCTTTCAGTCATCAGAATGTATTTGACATGCATGTGTGCTGCTACATGTATAGTTTGACCATTTTTATTGCTACACAATTGGATAGATACACAATTTATTTTACAGATACACGTTTGCTTATCTACTTACCTGTTTAAAGATACTTGGTTGAGAGGGTAGGAGGAGGGGCGTAAGAGATCAACTGAAGGACATGTATGCATGCATATAAGCATAACCCATGGACACAGACAGTAGGGGGATGAAGGCCTGTGCTGAGGAGCAGGAGTGGGCAGGAAGAGGTCAATGGGGGAAAAAAGAGACATATGTAATACTTTCAAAAATAAAGAATTTTTAAAAATAAAGAAAAAAAACATACTTAGTTGACTTCTAGTTTGGGGCTATTATGAATAAAGCTGTTATAAGTATATATAAAGTACTCCCCACTTATCCACAGGGAATATCTTCCAAGACCCCAGTGGATGCATGAAACTACATATTATACCAAACCTTATCCTATCTAATAACAGAGAGACATGGTAATTAACTTCGCTACCCTTCCGATTGGCTAATCAGCGAGATATGCAAATTAACTGCCAACCAAGATGGCGACCGGCAGCCAGGCAGCTGAAGCGAACAGGAGGCTTGCTTGCTCCAGTGATGGAGGAAGCAAAGGTTCCCCGCCTGCCGTTGCCGGCCTCTGAGCTGCAGTCTAAGAAACAATGTTGCAATTATAGAAGCTAAACAAACCCCAGAAACCTGCTTTCAGCCAGCCAGGCCTCAGGGCTGGAGTTGCAACAGTGTTTCAATTATAGAAGCCAAACAAACACAGATACCTGCTTTCAGCAGCTGAGGTCTCAGAGCTGGAGCCGAGCCTCAGAGCTAAAGCCGGCTCTCAGCTCCAGTGACAGCCATAAAAGGTAAATAAATCCCAGAATAAAAAGAAAAAAGAAAAAAAGGAGAGGTTGGGAGCTTCAGTCACCAGCCAGCCTGAAAACGGCCCTCAGCCCCTCACCCAGACTGGCTAGGCACCCCAGTGGGGACCCCCACCATGAAGGGGTGTGACCAGCTGCAAACAGCCATCATCCCCTCACCCAGGCTGGCCAGGCACCTAAGCGGGACCCCCACCCTGATCCAGGACACCCTTCAGGGCAAACCAGCCAGCCCCCACCCATGCACCAGGCCTCTATCCTATATAGTAAAAGGGTAATATGCAAACTGACCCTAACTGCAGAAGGAGTGGGAATGACTGGTCACTATGACACACACTGACCACCAGGGGGCAGACGCTCAATGCAGGAGCTGCCCTGTGGTGGTCAGTGTGCTCTCACATGGGAGGAGCTCTGCTCAGCCACAAGCCAGGCTGATGGCTGCCAGTACAGCAGTGGTGGTGGGAGCCTCTCCTGCCTCCTCAGCAGCGCTAAGGATGTCGACTGCAGTTTCGGCCTGCTCCCCACTGGCATGTGGACATCCCCTGAGGGCTGCCGGGCTGCCAGAGGGATGTCTGATTGCCATCTTAGGCCCAATCCCCCCGGGGAGCAGGCCTAAGCCAGCAGGTGGTCATCCCCTGAGGGGTCCCAGACTGAGCGAGGGCACAGGCTGGGCTGAGGGCCCCTCCCCCGAGTGCACAAATTTTTGTGCACCAGGCCTCTAGTATATATTATATTTTTATACATACCTATGGTAAAGTGTAAGTTAGGTACAATAAGAGATTAACAACAATAAATCATAATAAAATATAACAATTACAACAATCTACTATAATATTATGTGAATGTGTTCTTTCAAAATATCTTGCTGTATGTACTCACTCTTCTTGTGATGGTGTGAGATTATACAATATCTATGTGATGAGATGAAGTGAGGAGAATGACATAGGCATTATGACACAGCATTAGGCCACTTATAACAGTTACTTGAACATAGGCACTGCACCACCATTATAGTCAGTCTGATAACTAAGAAGGCTACAAAGTGACTAACAGGCAGGTAGCATATAAAGTGTGGATACAGTGGACAAAGGGATGATTCACATCTCAGGCAGGATGGAGCAGGATGATGCAAGATTTCATCACTCTATTCAGAACAGCACAAAATTTAAAACTTATAATTTGTTTATTTTTGGAATTTTCCATTTAATACTTTCACACCACAGTTGACCACAGGTAACAGAAACTGTGGAAAGCGAAACTGGGCATAAGGAAGGACTACTATACAGGTTTTTATGTGACCATAGTTTTTATTTCTCTTGGATAAAAATGCTAGGAATGGGTTTGCTGGGTTGTATGGTAAGTGTAGGTTTAACTTGAGAAGAAACTGTTAAACTGCTGTCCATCAGCTTAAGAAATTACCTCAAAGTCTTCAATGGTCAACTTCTCTCCTCATCAATCTCATTGCCTGTCCCTACAGTTTTTCTTTATCTAGAATTTCATAAAAGTGGAATCATAGAGTATGTGAGTTTTGAATCCTACCAGCTATGCATTAAAGTTGCAGTTGCCCCTGATCCTCTCCAGGGCTCGTTCTTGTCAGTATGTTTGTTTTTTTAATTTTGTTTGGGGTTGTTGTTATTATCTTTAGCCATTCTAATAGGTGTATGCTACTAATTCATTGTGATTTATTTTGCATTTCTCTAATGCTAATGATGTTGAGCATCTTTTCATGTACTAATTTAACATTCATAGATTTTCTTCAGTGAAATGTCTATTTAAACCTCTGCTCAGCCCTAACCAGCTTGGCTCAGTGGATAGAACATCAGCCTGCAGACTCAAGGGTCCCAGGTTCGATTCTGGTCAAGGGCATATACCTTGGTTGTGGGCACATACCCAGTAGGAAGTGTGCAGGAGGCAGCTGATCGATGTTTCTAACTCTCTATCCGTCTCCCTTCCTCTCTGTAAAAAATCAATAAAATATATTTAAACCTCTGCTCATTTTTTAAAATTAGGTTGAATGTTTTCTCATTATTGTGTTGAAGATTCTTTATATATTCTAGATCAGGGGTCCTCAAACAACGTCCCGTGGGCCACATGCGGCCAGCTGAAAACATTTATCCGGCCCGCCGGGTGTTTTTGCTGCTGCTGCCTGTTGCTTAGCAGCCGACTCGTCCTGGACCCGCAATGCGCATGTGTGGAATGTGCGCTGCACTCTCCGATTCCCCTCCTTCTCTCTGTCTCTCGACTCCTCCTCTCAGTCTCGGGTGTGATCAGACGAGTCACGAGCTTGCCTGTGCAGAGCCTGCTGCTGCCTGAGGACCGAGGTAAGAACAAGTTAGGAATTTTTTTTTTTTTTAAGTTAGGAGGCCTATTTTTTTTTTTTAATTTTGCAGTTAGTAGGGCCTTTTTTTTGAAGTTAGGAGAGCCTTTTTTTTTGAAGTTTTGTTTTTTTACTTCAAAATAAGATATGTGCAGTGTGCATAGGAATTTGTTCATAGTTTTTTGTTTTTTTTTAAACTATAGTCCAGCCCTCCAATGGTCTGAGGGACAGTGAACTGGCCCTCTGTTTAAAAAGTTTGAGGACCCCTGTTCTAGATACACGAGCTTATGTGAAATCTGTGCTTTGCTAGTATTTTACCAGGTGTACCAGTTAGTAATGCAGATTTTTGCAAACCAAGAAAACACGATAATTTCAAGAGAAACATCAAAAGTGCTTTATTCAAAGTGATGTCGATCACTAGCTACACATTTCCCCCATCTTTCAGGTAATCTGTGGATGCTATTCCAATAGAACTTTTCTTGTTTTGAGGCAAACCATTCAGAGACCCAATTTTCCATTTCTTCGTACGTTTTGAAGTGCTGCTCAGAAAGTGCGTGTGCCATCGATCGGAACAAGTGGTAATCTGAAGGAGCAAGGTCTGGTGAATACGGCGGGGCGGGTGGATTAATACTTCTCAGGCAAGATCTTTTAACATGTCTTTAACTGGTTTTGCAGTGTGTGATAGGTGCAGTATTATGAAGCAAAATTACTTTGCCGTGTCTTCTGGCCCATTCTGGTTGTTTTATGATCAAAGCGTGGTTCACATTGATTACATACCCTTGTCTATGACTTATTTCTCATTTTCTTAATAGTGCCTTTTAGAGAACAGGAGTACTTAATCTTACCAATTTATTTTTTTTCTTTTATGGATCATGTCCTTGGTATCATATTTAAGAAACCTTTGCCCAAACCAAGACTACAAAAAATTTTATCATATGTTTTATTCTAGATGTTTTACAGTTTTAAATTTTATATTTAGGTTCATGACCAACTTGAGTTAATTTTGGTGCTTAATAATAAGTTCTTAACTATAGCCTAGAAAATGGTAGCTTCTATCTCTAGTTCTAGTAATTTTGCCTAAAAACTAAGGAAGGAAGTTCCTGATCTCCAAACTTTTTGCAAGCAAATAAAAAGTGTCAGAGATATAATTTGGTTATATCCCAGGTAACCTGCAGATAATCTTTAGAATTCTAAAACAGTAGGTGACTGGGTTTCCTAAATATTTCCATGTTTACCTAAAGTAAATAATCAGTGAGTCTAGCTGTAGCATTATAGCTTGGTTTTTATGATTCTTATAAAAATATTCTAGTATAATACTAACTTTAGGATGGCACTTTAGTTTCTGGGTTTTTTTTTTTTTTAAATATCCAACTTAAGAGTTATACTCTTGTGGCAGATTTATCTTTTGTATGTTCCCTCATGCTATTCCCTGGTAAACTATTGGGAATTAAAAACCTAACAGTCTCTGCAAAACTCTAACACGGTTTGCTCCTCTGGCACTAAGCTTTTAACCCTGGAGATGCATGAATTAAGAGGGCTGCTGGTTTGGTTTTGCAACCAAAATGGTTTCTGTTTTGAGAAATAATTCTCACCACTTAAACTAGATAACAAAGCAGATAGCATGATGGGCTTGTTTGCATGGGTCAACACTAACATCTGAGATGTTTTGGGTTGTTTGTTTGTTTGTTTTTACAAGATAGAACTGGTTCCAATTAGATGAGAGAGCATTGGAGTCTAAACACACTTTAGAGTGGTGTGTTTTGTATTTGGACTAGTATTGAGAGTTGAGGTCTCCATCTAAAATATGTGGATGAATTTATTGGGCTGGTCATTGCCAAGGCGTTTAATTAGCATTACCATTAACAGAGCCAGACTGAGGGGCAGGGCAAGGCTGCTAGGCTTCCAGTCCAAAATGGACAGAAAAACACTGGAAATAAAATAAAAAGAAAGCAGCCTTAGCCAGTTTGGTTCAGTGGATAGAGCATCAGCCTGAGGACTGGAGTTCTCCAGGTTCGATTATGGTCAAGGGTACATGCCCGGTTTGCGGGCTTGATTCCCAGTAGGGGGCATGCAGGAGGCAGCCAATCCATGATTTCCTCTCATCATGGGTGTTTCTATCTATCTATCCCTCTCTTCCTCTTTGAAATCAATAAAAATATATTTTAAAAATAAAAAGCAAAAACTTATTTTGGAGAGTTCTCATAGAGAAAACTGTACATGCGCGATTAGAAGAAAGCGGTGGGCCACTTACATGGTGCGCTGGCGCTAAAGCTCCTGGGAGGGGAGGGGTCAGTGACAACATGACTCTGTAAACTCCCCTGTAAGGTGGAATGGGGGACAGTTCATCTTTCTTCCTGGGAGTTGTGGGCATATAAGATCCTGGGTCCTTCTTGACACTCCCCTCCAGCCATTCAGCCTGTCCCCTGAATGGCTGTCAAATACCCAGTTTTAAAAATAATATTAAGCCTCCAATTCCCAATTATTAACTTGTGTGGAGGTTCACGTATTGCCATCTTTGCCCTGACCTTGAAGTAGTGGATGACATTGCTGACACCTTAATCCAAACGGTCAAAAAACGTTGAGAAAGGTTTAGTAAAGACAGGGTATGCCATTTGAATTTGATGTTCAAGCTAAGTTTGTTCCTTGAGCTGTAGTTCTTTAGGCATCGGTTAGGAGAAATGTTGCATCTGGCATCAAAGGATGAACTTGGTTGGTTGGGTGGGTGGTTGCAGGGTTGGTTGATTTGGGGGCTGTGTTGCAGTTGAGGGAAAGGATGAGGAGCCTATTATCTAGTCACCTACAATCAGATTATCTTTAAGAGGTAGGTGTGGATGCCACTCTGAGGTGGTGTCTGCACCCATGGTTGCACTTCATTTCTATTGGAATGAAAAGAGAACTACTCACATCCTCCTGTAAATTATTACTGACAAGGATCTCATCTCCCCAAGCTCTAGAAATGGGCATTACCCCATGGAATAGAATGGGCAATGCGGCCCTTTATTATAAGCGAGCTCTGGGGATAATTAGCCTCTTCCTCAGAATCATGTTCTCCTCTTACATCCCTCTTACCTTGCAGGTTGGCTATGACTTACCCCCCAGGAAGCACAGAACGCTTACCAGTCCCCCTTACATCCATGAGAGGTCTCTGCGTTGACAAGAGCTGGATGACATCTTCTAAGGATCCCTGCTGAACCTCTGCCCTTTCCCCCAGATACTCCAACAATCCAGTGAGGATGGGAGGAGCTGATTTGCCACCCTATCCCAGCAGCACCTAAGGGAAAATGACTCCATGAGAGATAATAATTGTCCAAAGTGGAGTCGAGAGGGCTTGGGAGTGGCAGCTAATCAGATCTGCCTAAGTCTTTGCTGAAACAATTCAGTATTGGCTTCAGGACTTGGAGTTCATGTTAGCTTCAGATCTCCATTATACAGTATTTCATTATTGCCATTGAAAATTTGAAATATTTCCTTTTATTTTAGGTTGGCTGAATCTCCTAGAAGGTCTTATAGAAACATACGTGACAATTTTAATAATAACTGGGACCCAAGCCATTTGGAAAGAGTGTAATCATTCTTAGCAGTGGAAGCCAGTGTGTATTTGTTGTCTGTATTTCTTTTAATCCTGTGAGAAAATGTAAACCATGTACTCATATTGTATTTAAATGAATCATTACCAATTACAAGACTCTAAAAGTGTGGCCAACCACTGGGCATCTAAACTTCTGTAGACTGCCAAGAAGAGCAGCTACTGACAGCCATTGGTGTGGACTTCAGCAATGTACGCTGCCTCTGATGTTCCTTTTACCCCCATCATAAAGTGGTACAGCAACACTTTCTACTGCTACCCTCCATTGCCTCCCAACACACATACAGAGAGAGCGGGGGGGGGGGAGAATAAACTACTGAAATAAAATGTTGTGAAATATGGGGGATTAAAGGTACTAAATACATATAAAGGGGCATTCGCAAACTAACCTCCTACCCTGCAAACTCAACCAGGTGAGAGCTGAGCACCTATTATTATTAAGTCATATTGTCCTGGACAAGGGCCAGGGTATCCAAGACTCTTTCTCTATAGCACCATTAAATGCATGAGAATAACAAGAAGGTCATTTCCCATCTATAATCAGGCCTTTATTCCAAGCCAGCTCTGGGGATAATTAGCTTCTTCCTCAGAATTATTTTCTCCTCTTACATACTCCTACCTTGCATGTTGGCTATGCCTTAGCCTTTAGGAAGCACAGAATTCTGACCAGTCACTCCTCCACCCGTGTCTAGAACAGCAATGACATACTTCCGAATTTTCCAACTAGTCCTCCTAGTGACAATTATTAAAGAAGAGCCTTCTACTTCTAAACCCACATGCTGGCAGGCATAAATCGTAACCAGCTTTGGAAGTGACTAGAAAGAAAAAGGTACTTGATGTGTTGCAGTAATGATGAGACAGAAGATAGAGAGGCCTGGGAGGAAGGCATCTGCCTGGCCAGCTGCTCAGAGCCTCCAAGAGCCGCCACCCCCAGAATGAGGCTCACATGTTCCAAGAGCTGGGCGAGGAAGGCAAAGTGGATTTGGTCCGTTTTCCACAGGGTAACGAACTCAGAGAAAGGCGCTCAGATTAAGCAAACGCACACACACCAAAATAAAGTTGGGAAAGCCAAACTTTCTGCTCATTCATTTTACAGGGTGAAACGGAACATCCCAAGCAGACCCACATGTTTCTGTCAACGATCAGAACATGTTGTCCTCTCCAGAAAGCCCTCTCTGAAAGGATGTGACTGCAATGCCTCGGGACGTGTGTCCTCTGACAGCAGCAGCGGCTTTGAGGTGCTCACTGGGATCTCTGGGGAGAGCCCCGATCTCAACTTTAACAAACTCTCCCCGGGAGCCCGTGCCTGCTGACTCGGCAGCACGGTCCTTGCACAGGAAGCTGCAGAGAGGACCCATTCATCCAACAAACTCCAGTGGGCCCTCCATGGACACGCAGAGGCAGGAACGGGGAGTGCTTTTCCTAAAGGAACTCGCAGACTTGCTCAGAGACAGATTGTGTAGGGATTTTGAGTGCAACAGAAGGCTGTATCCTGGGGCTCCGCACACGCTTCTGTTAGAACACCTGGGAAGGAAATTCAGGCTGGGCTGAGAGAAAGCTAAAAACAAGTTTCCCATGGAAGTGGGAGTCAACATCTGAAAGACTTTTAATGGAAAGAATAGGAATTAGCCGGGTAGATAAGAGGAGGAAGGTGTTTCTCATAAAGAAACATTGGGAGCAACTTAAATACCCGACAGCAGGAAACTGGTTAAGTCTTTAGAATTGAAATTTGGAAGCTTCTTTAAAAAAAAAAAAAAAAAAAAAAGCTATGAACTCTTCCTGACTTTAAACAAAATCTGAAGTACAAGCCCAACATATAAAGCAGCTAAAAACCACGTTGCACTGCCTGCACTCCAAGCGGGGATCCTAAACCCATTTCTCACTGTCCGCTCTGCAGGACAACCTGAGGTCAGGTGGCAGCCGGAAAATACCTGTCAAAGAGCATGGAGCTTCAGGAAACGCTGCCTGGCGTACTATTAAGGGAAAGAAGCAGATTAAACCTGGGCAGCCTCTTTCTGAGGCTCTCTTCCCTGGGGGGCGCACATCCCTAAGGCAAGGGGTGGGTGTTGATCTGGGAGGGAGACGCACAACCTGCTGGTCCCACAGTGCCAGGCCCTGATGGGAAGCCCGGGGGGGGGGGGGGGGGGGCGGGGGGCAGGCCTGGCCCAGGGCCAGTGCCACAGCTTTGCGGCTCCTTTTCATCATGGAACTGGGAGGAGCCTGAGAATCCTGTTTTTGACCCTGGATTTCCAGACTGTTTTGAAGTTTGTATGTCAAGGTAAGAAAAGAGGGCGTTTCATTTAACAGTTTCTTGGTTTGGCTTCTAACTCTTGAATATTGAGACGTATGGTGTGCGGGCTTCTATTTGTAGTCTTGTTGCCAGTCCTGCAAATATTAGAAGTGACTTGTTTTTTCTTAAGTTGGTGATGCCACCTTATGTTTTCTTTTGGGTATATTTGTTGACTAAATATTTATTTAACCTTTTATTTTAAACTTTCTGTGTTATTACATTTTAAGTATGTCTTTTAGAAGCAGCATAGAGTTCAATTTTGTCTTTAACCTAATCTTACAAATTTTTTTTATCTTACTTGGGCAATTTATGTGTTTCATTTTATTGTCATAGCCAATGATTGTCTTTACTTGTTCTCTTCTTTTATACTTTATATTTATTATGATTACTTGCTTTCCCCCCTTCTTTTCTTTGTTTTGCTGTATGTTTACTTATACTCCCCAAAGGTTTAAGAGGTATGAATCCTGTTTCAATTCTATTCCATGTTACCTTTAAATTTTTTACCACTTAAAACTAATATAATGCGATATGTCAACTATATCTCAATTAAAAATTGTAATTAAAAGATGGAAAGGTATTTTTGACACCTCCTTGCTAGAAAAAAAGAACTTTCTCTAGTTTTATTTCCTTCACCTCCTATTCTTTGTTAATATAAAATGAGTTTTTCAAACCAGATTGTTATTATTATTTTTTTTCGTTTTTCAGAGTTTGTTTCAGAAATTATTGTTGACATTAGGATTAGATCCTGTAATAATATTTATTCTTTTTATCACATTGCCATCCTTAAGATCTTAGCTTGATTAAACTTTCAGTAGGGAGAACACATTTCAAGTAATTTTTCATTGAAATTTTAGTTGAAATAATGGTAGATTCACATGTAATTGTAAGAAATAATACAGAGAGATCCCATATACACTTTACATGGTTTCAAAAACCCTCAATGTCTTGCAAAACTAGTACATATCACAAACAGGATATTGCCATTGAATCAATCTACAGATCTTATTCAGATTCCCCCAATTTTATTTGTATTCACTTATTTGTGTTTGTATGTGTGTTTACCTCTATATAATTTTATCACATGTGTCAGTTTTACCCTCACAGTCAAGACAGAACAGTTCCATCACCGCAAGGATACCTCATGCTGCCCTTCATAAACATGCTACCTCCCTCTCTTACCCAACCACCGCTACGCAGTCCTTAACCCCTGGCCACAACTAACCTGTTCCCCATTTCTTTCCTTTTTATTTTACTACATAAATGAAATTATAGAGTATGTTTTCTTCGCTCAGCCTAATTCTCCCAGTGGTTCTCAACCTTCCTAATGCCGCGACCCTTTAATACAGTTCCTCATGTTGTGGTGACCCCCAAGCATAAAATTATTTTCGTTGCTACTTCATAGCTGTAATTTTGCTGCTGTTATGAATCGTAATGTAAATATCTGATATGCAGGATGTATTTTCAGGGGTCGCGACCCACAGGTTGAGAACCGCTGCGGAGAGTCATCCAAGCTATTACATGCATCAGCAGGTATATTTCTTTCCTTTTTATTGCTGAGTAGTACTCCATGTGGTAGATGTACCACCGTTGAATTATTTACCTTTAGAAAGGCTGGTTCCAGTTTGGGACTATTACAAATCAAATTTCTATGAACATTCATATATATGTTTTGTGTGAACATAAATCTCATTTCTCTGGGATAAATTCCAAGGATACTAATTATTATGTGACATGGTATTGCATGTTTAATTTTATAAGAAACTATTAATTTGTTCTAAAAATATCTCTCTGTTGCCTTCACATGTACGATAAATTGGCTGGGAAAATATACTTGTTTACAATAGTTTTTCCTTAGAATTCCATAGACTTTGTTCCAACATCTTCTATTAATCTATGTTTCAGAGAACCCTGTATCTATTTTACTCCTTTGCCAGTGACCATTTTGTCTTGTATAATGCTTTAATTTTCTTTTCCTTAGGATAAAATCAAAAGGTTTACAAAAATGGTCTCTTTTCAACAATGTTACATGAAATCTTATATTTTCTATGACTATTTTGAGACCTTTGTTTTAGCTCAGAAAAAAATACTCAATTATATTTTTAATCAGTGAGTGTATTGTTCTAAGTTGTACTATTCTTTGCCATATTTATTACATACCCTCTCATCTTTCCCTTTTTTAAAAATATATTTTTATTGATTTCAGAGAGTAAATGAGAGAGAGAGAGAGAGAGAGAGAGAGAGAGAGAGAGAGAGAGAGAGAGAAACGTCAATGATGAAAGAGGAAAGAGAATCATTGATTGACTGCCTCCTGCACTCTCCACACTGGGGATCGAGCTCACAACCTGGGCATGTGCTCTGACTGGGAATCGAACTGTGACCTTCTGGTTCATAGGTTGATGCTCAACCACTGAGCCATGCCGGCTGGGCTTTCTCTTTATATTTGTTCTTTCTGTCAGCATTCTAAGAGAGAACCTCAGGTTTTTCTTTTGCACCAATTATTTACTTTTCCACAGTGTCAATTAAGCTTTTGAGCACTTTCAACTGGATTTAAATTCTGCCATGTAATTTTAATTCTGTTTCAAACTTTCCATATTACATATAACATCCTTTCACATTATTCTGTTAACTTAACATCAACAAATCCTCTTATTAGCTATTTCTTCACCTGCTTCAAGCAGTCATAACTTCCCACATTCCACTGAAGTTATTGACAATGCTGCTTTTTTTCACTTTTTATAATAAATCAATTTCAAAGGCATGTTTTTCCCCTGAATTTTTAGAGTGATGTTGCCTTCCTTCATGTTGCAATATTTTGAATTTTTTTCTAATTGAAGCAAACTTCACATGACATAAAATTTACCGTTTTATTTTTTTGTACAATTCAGTGCCACTTAGTATAATCATAGTGTTGTACAACCAGCACTACTGTCTGGTTCCAAACCATTTTCATCACCTCAAAAAGAAACCCTGCACTTATGAAGTCATCACTTCCCATTTCCTCCCTCGTCCCTGACAACCACTAATCGGTCTTTTACATCTCTGATTTACCTTTTCTGGATATCTATACTAATAAAAGGGTAATATGTTACTTAGGGCAGATGTCCATCCGGACAAAGCCACAGTGGCTGCGAGGGCCTATGGCCAGCGTCGTGTGAGAGAGGCGGTTCGGGCCGGTCCAGTGCCGCGGCCCCTTTTGCAGAGGATGTGAGCGGCCTGCGTGAGCAGGCGGCACCCCTGCAAGCAGGCGGCGCCATGCCCCCTTCCACAGAGGTGGCACAGGACAGGCTGCGGCACGGCCCGTCCCAGTGCTGCCCCTTCTGCAGAGGTAGCCACAGAGGCAGCAGTGTGGGCCCAATCTAGGCGCCATGCCTGCGCAGAGGCTGGACAGGTGCAACCTGCTGTGTCTCAATCTCCCACAGCCCCTCCTCCAGCCGGCCTGGCCCCAGATCACCCCCGACCCACCAGTGGGCAGGGGGCCGGGCCAGCACTAAGAAGCCAGGGCTGAGGGCTGGCAGCTGCGGTGGCTGGCAGTGGCAGCAGCAGCAGGATGAAGGGAGCAGCCTTCCCCTGATCATCTCGGTTGCCTCCTGCAGAGGAGGACATCCCTTGAGGGCTCCTGGACTGTGAGAGGGGTCAGGCCAGGCTGAGGGAGACACCCCCAGTGCACGAATTTTCATGCACCAGGCCTCTAGTTTTTTATAAATGGCTCCATGTCACATGTGGCTTTTGTGTCTGACTTCTTTCAGTTAGCATAATGTTTTGCAGCATTTGTAATGTTAAATTTTGGGGGTTTAATCATTATTCTTCCCCATATCGATTAATCTGATATTTGTCAATAGGTAGTGTAGCTGAGTTGTTGCCCAGGTACAGTTGACCCTTGAATAATGCAGGGTTAGAGGGACCAACCCTTGGAGTAGGTGAAAATCCATGTACAACTTTTGACTCCCCCCAAAATTAACTGTGATCAGCCTACTGTTGATCAGAAATCTTACTGATAACAGTCTATTAATAGATAATTTGTATGTAATATGTATCATGTACTAAATTCTTACAATAAATTAATCTAGAGGGAAAAATGTCATTAAGAAAATCATAAGGAAAAGAAAATATATTTACAGAATTTATTGAAAAAATACGCATGTAAAAAAAAGAAAAAAAAGAAAAAATACGCATGTAAGTGGACCCACACAGTTCACACCCATATTGTTCAAGAATCAACTATATTTACTTGGTGGTTGGAATAAGCTTCTTCCAGGCCCTCTATCAGGAGAGCACATAGATGTGTCAGGACCTTATCCCAGTCCCTGGGGCCTGCTGGCTTTCAATGAGTGTAATTCTGCTAGAATCAGACTGAATCAGTTCTCACCTTCACTGGCTAATTGAAAAACCTAAATTATTTTCAGAAAAAGCAGTTTCTTTGACCAGTTTAAATAATTGTTTTTGCAATAAGAGCTTTGAAAATTGCCTCCTTCTGGAATGCTAGGGAGCAAAAGAGATGTTTTCAAAATAAGAAGTCTGTATTGGAGATAGTTGGAAGGCAGAATAGCCCAGTGCTGAAGAACTGAAGTTCTGAAATTTGGCAGTCTGGGTTGAATGTTGTTCTGTCACATAGGAAGACCACAGACTAGTTGCTTAACTGCTCTGTACCTTAGTGAAGGAAAATAATAATACTTTTAAAAAAATTCTTTATTGTTTAAAGTATTACATATGTCTCCTTTTTCCCCCATTGACCTCTCCCCAGCTGCTCCCAATCCCCAGCACCCAAAGGGGTTGCGACCCACAAGTTGAGAACCGCTGGCCTAGAGGAATGCAATAAACGACCCCTCCAGATGTCTTGTCGCCCATCCTGTGATGCTCATGCCCTATGAAGGGGCCAGCTGCCTGAGCCCGAGGTGTAGAGGTTTGGGCAGACTCAGAGTGTGACGAATCGATTTCCCCCTCCTTCCCCTGAGCCTGACCAGTACCTTCCCCTCACAAAGATCTAGTAGCCCCACCCTCTGGGCTCCCAGCAGTCTCAAACTCCAAACTCCCAGAAACCCAACTATCCTACTCCCAGTGTCTTCTCCTGTTGATCTCCATCTTTCCAGGAGGATTGGGCAGAATCTAGAACAGAATGACCTGTAGAAGCGAGGACAGGGGAGATTTTTTCCTCTCACGCCTGACTGGTATAGAGCCCTTTCTTCACATCGCCAAATTTTGGTCTGTTAGGTCTGTGTGACTCTGCCTGCCACACTCTGACAACTCCCTGAGACCCCGTCCCATCACAGGTGTCTGTAGACACCTGGCAAATGGCAGCTAGCCTTGGTGTGCCTTGTGAGTCTTCCTGAGTGGCCTCAAACCCAGCACTGGCACCGAGTTTAAACCTGTACAAATCTGGTGAACACCGCTCTCCCCTACCTGGTGACTCACTTAGAACTACCATTTTCAATTCCAGTACTGCCAGAAGCTCTTTCAGTGACTGAGCCTAGCAGGCATTGGGCAGGCAGAAGCAAACAGAGGCAGGTGGAAGCGGATCTCTGGGTACCTTGGTCCTTTTGCTGGCCAGCCTGCAATCCCAGTGCTGGTGGAATCCATGCTTGGTTTTTTCCAAGCACACCTAGGCCAAGGAGAGGCAAGCACAAACTTTTTATTGTTTTGTTGCTCCAAATAGGTTGAGCAGGGCCAAACCCAGGAAGTATCTGACATTGACCTACACCACAGTTTCTCCCAAGTGGCCCTGAAATCAACACACCCAGGGGTGAGCTTCAAACAACACCAGAGCAGGATCCATTTAGCTCCACAAGCAGTACAACCCAAGAGAGATCTTGGTAGGCACTGGACCCTGCTGATACGACTACTTGTGTGGTTAGTACATGCACAGCAGCTCAGACACTGTGGTTGGGGTCAATCCGCAGTCAGCCAGCCTGAGGGTTAACCCAATGCACAAATAAGTTATAAGCAATCAAGACTCAATTACAACAGCAGGACTCACACAACCCACACAAGGAACATTACTGAAGCACCCAGCTCAGGTGATGAAGGAGACTGCTCCACTGTGTCCCACAGAACACCTACTATGCAAGGTCACTCCTCCAAAACTTGGCGACATATTGGATCCACCTCATACACAGGAAGAAACACAGGCATAGAAATCAAAATGGGGTCAAAGAAACACCCACCAAATGAAAGAACAGGAGAAATTGGCAGAAAAAGAGTGAAATGAAATATATGAAAGCAATCTATCCGACATAGAGTTTTTAAAAAGTTGTTTAAGGCTGCTCAAAGAACTTAGTGAGAACTTCAATAGTATGAAAAAGGACACAGAAACCATAAAAAAAGAACCAGTCAGAAATGAAGAATACACTTGAAATCAACAGTAGGTTACATAAAGCAGAGGATTAAGTCACTGATTTGGGAGATAAGGTAAAAGAAAATACCCAAAAAGAGCAACAAAAATAAAAACAAATTTTAAAAAATAAAAACAATTAAAGGGACCTATGGGACAGCATGAAATGCAACAATATCCTCTTCATAAAAATGCCAGAAAGCAAAAAGAAAGAGCAGGGATTGAAAGCCTACTTAAAAAGAAATGATGACTTAAAACTACCATAACCTGGTGAATTAAAAAAAAAAAAAAAGACACATAAATCCAGGAAGTGCCGAGAGCCCTTAAAATATGAATCATGCATACCCACACCAAGACACATCATAATTAAATGGCAAAGGTTAAAGACAAAGAAACAATTTTAAAAGCAGGAAAAGAAAGACAATTATCTACAAGGGAGCTCCTGTAAGATCTTAAGCTGATTTCTCAACACAAACATTTCAGGGCAGAAGGGATTGGCACAAAATATTTAAAGTGATAAAAAGCAAGAACCTACATTTAAGACTACTACTTTTTTACATTCATGCAAACTTTATTTTTTGCTTTTTTTAAAAAAAATTATCTTTGTTGTTGAAAGTTTTGCAAAGGTCTCCTTTTCCTTTTCCCCCATTGACCCCCTCCTCCCTGTTCCTGCCCCTTCCCCAGGCCGCCCCAACACCATTGTCCTGTCCATGGGTTATGCATATATGTATATACTAGAGGCCCGGTGCACGAAATTCGTGCACTGGGTGTGTGTGTGGGGGGGGAGTGTCCCTCAGCCCAGCCTGCCCCCTCTCACATACTGGGAGCCCTCAGGCATTGACCCCCATCACCCTCCAATCGCAGGATCGGCCCCTTGCCCAGGCCTGACACCTCTGACAGAGGCGTCAGGCCTGGGCAGGGGACCCTCATTTCCTCCCATCACTGGTTCTGCCCCCAGCCCAGGCCCCTTCGATTGCTGGCTCTGCCCCTTGCCCAGGCCTGACGCCTCCGCCAGAGGTGTCAGGCTTGGACAGGGGACCCCCACCTCCCCCCGATCACTGGCTCTGGCCTCCGTCCAGGCCTGAGGCCTCTGGCCCAGGAATCATGCCTGGGCAGGGGACCCCCATCTCCCTCTGATCGCTTGCTCCACCCCCCGCCCAAGCCTGACGCCTCTGACCCAGGCTTCAGGCCTGGGCAAGGGGACCATCATATCCCCCCAATCCCCGGCTCCGCCCCCCACCCAGGCCTGATGCCTCGGCCAGAGGAGTTGACCCTCATCACCCTCCCATCACCAATCACCGGATCGGCCCCTTGACCAGGCCTGAGGCCTCCGCCAGAGGTGTCAGGTCTGGGCAGGGGACCCCCAGCTCCCCGTGGTTGCAGGCTCCGCCCCTGCCCAGGCCTAACGCCTCTGGCTGAGGCGTCCGGCTCGGGCAGCGGGGACCCGCAGCTACAGTGGCCCCGCGATCGCGGGCTCCGCTTTAGGCCCAGGCAAGGAACCCCTAGCTCCTGGGAATGCCAGCTTCCATCGTGCCCAGCTCCCATCGCTGGATCCACCCCTACTTCCTGCTATCACTGGCCAGGGCAGTAAAGGCGCCTGATTCTCTGATCATGGCTGGGGGGCAGGGCAAAGGCGGCCCCAGGGCCGCCTTTGCCCTGCCCCCCAGCTCTTAGCTCCCCCTTGGGTTTCCGATCACTGTCAGTGGCAGGGGGCTCTTCCTGCTTTCCCTTTCGCCTCCCTGCATTGTGCCTACATATGCAAATTAACCGCCATCTTGTTGGCAGTTAACTGCCAATCTTAGTTGGCAGTTAATTTGCATATAGCCCTGATTAGCCAATGAAAAGGGTAGCTCGTACGCCAATTACCATTTTTCTCTTTTATTAGTGTTGATGTTCTGTTTAATCTCTCCCTGCCTCCCCCCTTCCACCCCCACTTTCTCTGAGATTCATTGGTCTCTTGCATGCTTCCATATCACTAGATCCACTTTGTTAGTTTATTTTGTTCATTAGATTCCACATATAAGTGAGATCATGTGAAATTTGTCTTTCTCTGACCAGCTTATTTCAGTTAGCATAATGCCTTTCAGATCCCTCCATGCTGTCTCAAAGGGTAGTAGATCCTTCTTTTTTACAGCTGCGTAGTATTCCATTGTGTAAATGTACCACAGCTTTTTTTATCCATTCATCTACGGATGGGCACTTGGGCTGCTTCCAGATCTTAGCTATTGTAAATAATGCTGCTATGAAGATAGGGGTGCATATATTCTTACCAATAGGTGTTTCAGGATTCTTAGGATATATTTCCAGATGTAGGATCTCTGAGTCAAATGGCAGTTCCATTTTTTAATTTTTTGAGGAAACTCCATACTGTTTTCCACAGTGGCTGCACCAGTCTATGTTTCCAACAGTGCATTAAGGTTCCCTTTTTTGACATCCTTTGATAGCCATTCTGACGGGTATGAGGTGAAACCTTATTGTGGTTTTAATTTGCATCTCTCTGTTGACTGATGACAAGGAGCATTTTTTTCATATGTCTATTGGCCATCTGTATGTCCTCTTTGGAGAAGTGCCTATTCAGGTCCTTTGCCCATTTTTTAGTTGGATTGTTTGTCTTTCTAGAGTTGAGTTGCCGAGTTCTTTACATTTTTTGGACATTAACCCCTTCTTAGATGTATCATTGACAAACATGTTCTCTCATACAGTGAGTCCCCTTTTCATTTTGATGCTGTGTAGAAGCTTTTTATTTTGATGTAGTCCCATTTGCTTATTTTTTTTCTTTGTTTCTTTTGCCCCAGGCACTGTATCAGTGAAAATTCTGCTATGTGTGATGGTGGTGGGGGAGGTTCGACAATAAATACATAAACAAGCAAATATTAATGTCACATTATGAATTTTTATATTCATAGTAGGTGTTACTGTTCAGTAAGGCACAGACTAGAGAACAGGGTAGTGCCTAGTCATGTGTGACCTGATGAGAGGTTTGGGCTGAGTGTTTGAAATGACGAGCTAACTAAGCATTTTAGACCAAAGATCCTTTAAAGACAGGGATTTGTGTGAATTGAAAAGTGAGTTGCATTCTGGGTTGATATGGCATCTTGAGGTACAATCTTTGTTTTCTTCTAACTAGTCATTGCGTGAGTTGCATAATTTCTGAGGCAGAATCTCTCCCTGGTTCTGAATGTTTAAGATTGACTTTATGGCACTATGTGTAAATAAATCCATTAACTTAAACAAACTTACACATGGGCAGTAGTCCTTATCTATCAGCCCAAACACCATTAGCTTGCTTAATCCATTTCCTTAGACTTCTGAAGAGTCATTTCTAATGTGATTTCTCAGTTATTCATGCTACGTGTTCTATATTTATTTATGTTTATGCCTAGGAGATTTAGAATGTTAAGGAGAATAGGAAAATTGATAGGATGCTGTGAGACGCACCACCTGCTGCCCTAAGACAGCAAGAAATGAGCAAAAGAGACACCTATACACAATTCTTTTCAGATGACTTCCCAACAGCCTCTACCCTGTCTTCCTTGCCGAAGGAACCGATTTTGTTGGTGTATCAGGTACGAATGTTCTCAGAGAAGTGGGCCTCCCTTGCCACAGGCTTTGAACCATAACTTGCATTCATCGGAACCCCATTGCCCTGTTCCAGTGAATGGGTTTAAGGATAGCCATGGGACTCACGGTTTGCCAGTGGACATACCAGGAATTCTGCTAATAGCTTTCTGATACGTGGCCCTCCCTGCCTTCTCTCCTGCTTTTGGACATGTGTAAGGAGATAATGCTTGAGGCTTACATCTTGTGATCATGAAGAGACAGCCAATACAACCAGAGTGAAAATAATGCTGAACCCTGACTTTTTTGAGCTACTGGGTTAACCAGTTCCACAAATTTTAATCTTCAGCTTTCTAATTACGTGAATTAAAACAACCTTTTGTAAGTAACTTTATTCAGCTATTTTGTTTTGTTGTAGTTGTGTGTGTGTCTTTGTATGTGTTACAGCAGAAATATATCCTGATACATGGGACAAAAATTACTTGAATCTAAACCTACCAGAAATCCTACAGCACCGAGGTATTTATGATTCATTGAAAAGTCAAAAGAACAAAAACAGACACTGTTGCATAACCCTAGAGACTGCTGTAGGTGCACTCAGGTACATGCTTATTGGTTCTCAGAGATTGTTTCTTTTATCAATTTGCAGTATGTTTCTTTATTGTAGAGTTTCTCCTTTTATTTTATTTACTTATTTTTTTAAATAAATTTTTATTGATTTCAGAGAGGGACAGGAGAGAGAGAGAGAGAGAGAGAGAGAGAGAGAGAGAGAGAGAGAGAGAGACATCAATAATGAGACTCATTGATCGGCTGCCTCCTGCATGCCCAAAACTGGGGATCAAGACCGCACCCAGGGCATGTGCCCTGACCGGGAATCAAACTGTGATTTCCTGGTTCATGGGCCGATGCTCAACCACTGAGCCACACTGGCTGGGCAAGTTTCTCATTTTAATTCTATGTGTCTAAAATCTGTATACATATTTTTTCACTAGTCTTCTTTGGCATGTACTTTCCTGGTATAACTTAAAAATTTTATCTTTAATTACAGTTGACATACATTATTATAGTAATGTCAGGCATACAACATAATTATTAGACAGTTATATACCTTAAGAAGAGATAACCCTGATTAAGTCTAGTCCCCATCTTACACTCTGGTATATCTTTTAACATATTATTTTTAGATTCTTGTTTGTTCATTTGTTTTTAGTATGTTTCACATAAGCAACAGAGAAACATATATTTGGAGCTTGTTTTTGTTTTTCCAATCCAACTGAATAGTGTGTTATTTGATGGATGAGTTCAATTCATTTATATTCACTATGATTATTGATGTAGTCAGACTTATTTCTGCCATTTTATTTTGTGCTTTCTATTCATGGTTTTTGCTCGGTTTTTGTTCTTTACCTATTTTTTTGTGATTAATGAAATTTGTTCCCTTTTTTCACCCTGCTAATTTCAGAGTTATAGATTGTATTTCTATTTTTAATAGTTTTCTTTAATTTTTACCACAAACATTTAACTTTATACTCTAATAAGATACAATATAATTTAGTACCTCCCATGGCCAGTGTGGCTCAGTTGGTTGGAGCAGGGCACATACCCAGATTGCGGGTTGGAGCCCTAGTCCAGGTGTGTGTGGGAGGCAGCCTATCGATGTTTCTATCTCACATTGATGTTTCTCTCTCTCTCATCCTTTCTCTCTCTCTCTTCCTTTATCTAACATCAATCAAAATTTTAAAAAGAATTTAGTACTTATATTTTTCCTTTGAAGAAAACCAAATGTTTTAATATAACGTTTTCAAATTCTTCCCTCTGGTCTTTAATATTATTATCACACTTAGTTTTACTTCTACCTTTTCGATTCATGCAAAAATTGGGTCTTATTCATAGTGCTGTTGCATTTTTAGTAATTAATTAAGTTTACCGCAGTATTTTAGTTAGCTTTGCCCATCATTGCTTCTTGCATCAGACACTTTTCTGTCGGTTTATTTCTCTTCTTGCTAAATTTCATCCTTTTGTACTTCTTTTAAAGAGAATCCATTGTTAACATTGTTTTAATTTTTAAATGACTGAAATGGCTTTATTTTTTTCTCACTCTGAATAATAGTTTAATGACGTGTAGAGCTCTAGGTCAATAGGGTTTTCTCCTCCTCCTCTTCCTCTCCCTTCTCAGCACTTTGAAGATATTACAATCCAGATTTTTGGACTCAGGTGTTGCTTGTGAGAATCTTGGTGTCTCCATAAGTGCTTAATTTTTTGTGGGTATTAGAGTTTCTCCTGTCTGTATTACCAGACTTAAAAGGGTCTTTTTGCCTGTACGCATCAGAGCCCATTAAGACATGAATAGGAGTTTACAGCAAAGAAAGTAAACATTTATTTTTAGGAAGTGGTCCATGTTGGGAGCCCTGGGTCCCTGACAGGTTCCAGGGGATGGGTTCTATAGGGGGGAAGTCATTCATCATGGTGACTAAGGGAGTTAGGGTGGCAGTCAAGGTGGTGGTGTCTATGATTGGTCAGTGCTAGGGTAGGGACTAGTTGATCAGTACAACATGGCCTTGATGCCAGCCATGGCATCGCTTCATCTGGTTTTGAGGCTTTTCTGTGCCGGGAGCTGAAACGCAACTGAGGCCTGGATGTTATCCCTAGTTTGTGCAAAACTCTCTCTGTGGTCAACAGACCCGAAGCTTTGTCCCTAAGATTATTTTATGTCAACCAGAACCTCATTGTCCTAAGGGCTTAATGATGCGAGAAAGAAGGAGACAGGTGGGTTAGGGTCCTGGATGAGGCCAGTTGTCATCAAAAGAAAGGAGAAAAGATCATTTTAAGAAATGAAGTTTCTATACGGTTACATCTGATAGATTTTAACATTTTCTTTTTATGCTTGAAGTTCTGCAGTTTCACCAAGATCAGGTTAATTGTAGATATCCCTGGCACACCATGCATACTTTCTAAAAAGATACATATCGTGTGTTCATTCTGGTAAATTCCAAGCTATTTGGTTTTTCACTAAATCCTGCCTCACTGCCATTTCCTTCATCACGCACTGCTGACATTTTTCTCGGGTGAGAGATGATGTCTCTCGAGGCTACCCTGCAGCTGCACCTACCTCTTTGCCATCTTCCTTGAAGCGATCTTCCTCCCTTCCTGCTTCCTTCACTTCCTGCAGGTTTTGCCTAAGAACAGCCCTTCTGGGAGGCACGTGCACAAGAATCAGCTATACTTCTAGGTTAAGACCCAGCAATGCACCGATGGAGTGGTAGAGCATTCTTTTAACTACTACACGTAGCTCCTAACTAAAAAGGGGCTGTTACTATAAAAAAAGAAGGAACTTTTACCATTTGCAACAGCATGGATGGAGCTGGAGAGCATTATGCTAAGCAAAATAAGGCAGTCGGAGAAAGATAAATATCACATGATCTCACTCCTATGTGGGATATAATGATCAACGTAATTTGATGAACAAGAATAGATTGATCTAGAGACCAATGGTGGGGGGAGGGAGGTAGAGAGCAACCAAAGGACTTGTATGCATGCATATTAGCATAACCAATGGACACAGACACTGGGGCAGGGGGGGCGCTTGCACAGGGTGGGAATGGCTGGGAGAGTGTCAATTGGGGAAAAAGGAAACATATGTAAAACTTTACACAATAAAAATATAAAAATAAAACAATAAAAAGGGGCTATTAAATGAAGCTGGGGAAATGGGCTCAGTAAAAGCCCACCCAGAGGTGTGTAATTTGGGCAGAATCGTTCCGAGCCAGCTGCTGGCAGGGCTCTAACCATCCTTCCACACTCACTACTGCTGGGGTATGATGGTCTGCAGGCCTCCACTGTCCTGCACACCTAGTACCCTCTGTGGCCCCTTCTACTCCTGTGGTGGAATGTTCCAGCCTTGGAGTCTACTTGAACTACATCGACTGCGTCGGGCCTGGGGGTAGGGCTAGAGCGTGGGAGTCTGGTTTTCTTCCATCCTCTTTTCAACCCCTTGTTCTGGCACAAATGCTCTGCCCTTTTTTCCTCTAAGGCCTTTCCTTTTTGCTTCTCAAGAGTCTTTTCTTCTCTTAAAAACCTTCCTCTTGCATATCAAAAACTTTGGCTCCCAAAAGTATTGTTTCTGATCTGGGATCAAGAGCTCATTTTGGAAGTTAAAAAACGAAACACTGACTATTTCTTTCACTCTATGTTTCAACTGTCCTCCTTCTCCTTCAGGTTTTGTGGGAACTGAACAAGGAAGAGGGAAAAGACAAGCACAGGCATTTGTATTCCAAGCTGCTTTCCTGCCATAGCACTTAGAGTATGTCGCACAGATCCTGGCATATAGTCCACATGCAGCACAGTTATTTGTTTTTATTTGTTACCATCTGAATTATTTTTAAGTGCACAGTTCAGTACTGTCAAATATATTTATACTGTTGGGCAACCAATCTCCAGGACTTTTTCATCTTGCAAAACTAAAACACTATACTGTTAAACAACTCCCCATTTCCCCATAAACCCAAACCCTGAATACCATCATTCTACTTTCTCTCTGTATGATTTTAACTATTCTAAATATAGTTAAAATAAAGTATTTTATTTTAACTCTATTTATATTTAAATATAAAAAGTATATTTATATTTAAAATAAATATAGACAATAAAGTATTTGTCTCTCTGGGACTGGCTCATTTCACTTATCACAATATCCTAAGGTTGATCCATTTTGCAGAATTTTCTTCCCTTTTTCAGGCTGAATTATATGAATATAGTATATTTTTCTTTATTCATTCATCCACTGATGGACCCTTGGGTTGCTTCCTCCTAGCACAATATATCTTTGAGACCCTGCTTCTTTTAGATGTATACCCAGAAGTAAAATTGCTGATTCATATGTAATGCTATTTTTAATGATTTGTGGAACCATTATATTTTATAACAGCTGCACCAATAATACACAAAGATTCCAACACTTACTGTTTCCTATGTTTTTTTTAATGATACCATCTCATTGTGATTTTAATTTTTATTTTACTAATAATTAGTGATGTTGCGAATATTTTCATATTCTTAGTGGTCATTTGCCTCTTGTCTTTTTGCAGCTCCTTTTGTGTTCATTTCAGAGTAAGTGTTCAAATACATGATTCCAGTAAACTTTGGCAAAAAGTTCTTCAATCTCTTTGGGTTTCCTGGTGGCCTTTAGAATTATCACCTCCTCTAAATCCTTGATTTTACTTCTTCTGCTAGAGACTTACCATTCCTATGATTCTGGCTTTCAGATCTCCCATGCGAAGTCAGAGACCAAGGACTTATTTTAGACTGAAGAGTTGGTCCTCTGAGCCAGGGCTTTGTGTAGGAGTAGATAAGACTGAGTAGGTATGGCTATTTGTGAAGGAAAAGGGTGAGCAGTGGGTCTGAGAGCCAAGTCCAAGGAAGCATCTGGAAAGCAGAGATTGGGTCCAAAGTAAATTGCCCAGGATTCGGAATTGGTAAGGCAGACAGAGGGGTTAGGAAGCAGAGCCCAAAAGTGCCTGTCTACTGACACGGAAATGTGAAATGTGCTGAGCAGTATTGCTCTATATCCTCAGTCTGCCCATCAGGATCTTATGTGCATGTACCCTGGCTCAACCTTCTATCCTTCTCCATTAAAGTGGTCCATGGGAGGGTTTTCATAGCTAAGGAACATGCCCAAGAAGGAAGGCAGATGTGGAGTGAATGGGATCTACTTTGAGAAATATACCCAAATTAAAATGCAAAAGGGTCTCATTCTTACAGCAAATACGACCTGGTCACTTTATGGCTTTGGTATTTTTTCAATCAAGAATTCAGCACTTTGGGGTAAAATATGTAATTTGCAACAAGTATGCTATATAGATATAGGCATGTTAGTTTATTTCTTTAGAATTCATTTTGGTAATTGCTTGCATATTGCTTCTTCTTTCTGTCCTGGGATCAGGGCAATTTTTATATAAAACAGTCTCATAGATAAAGGGCTGTTATGATTATTCTTTTTAAATTACTTTATTTAAAAATTTTTAAATAACAGTTTACATTCTGTAATATTTTATATTAATTTCTTCATTAGAATGGCTGTTAAGAAGCCAGCTTGGTTTTAACCACTTATTGCAAATGTGTCAGGGGACAAACTACTGGAACTCTCCATGACTTGGGCCCTTTATCTATAAAATGTGGATAACAATAATGTCCATCTCAGAGATTATTGAGTGGATTAAATGAGTTAACCATGGCTAGCTTATAACAGCAGCCCAAAAATATTTGTTGATGAAAAGTGACTTACAGAGGATTCCAAGATGGCTTCAATGTAGGTGGAAGCTACACACACCTCCTCCCAGCTCCAAGCTGAACATATAGCTAAATTACAGAGCAATCAACCTGAATGACCAACTGAAGGACAGCTGAACAGGAGTATTACGTCCAAGGATTTATAGAAGAACTACACAGAGAGTAATAAAGGCAGAGATATGGAGAGGACTGCTCCCTACACGCAAATGCAGTGGCTGAGAAGCTGGAGGGATAACTCAGCTGCAAAAGTCCCCCCCTGAGGAAAGTGAGGTCTCAGTTCCACACAGGAACCCCCAAACCAAAGCACCAGAGCTCCAGAGAGATCGGGAGGGTCAGCTAATGAAGGCCAAGGCCCAAGGCCATACAAACCTATAGCCAACATCACACTCAATGGGCAAAACCTAAAAACGTTTCTCTTAAGATCAGGAACAAGACAGGGATGTTCTTTTTCACCACTCTTATTCAATACTAGAGGCCCGGTGCATGATATTTGCGCATGGGTGGGGTCCCTAGGTCTGGCCAGCAATCAGGGCTGATCAGGGTCAGGCAGATCAGGGCCTGCTGACCAAGGGGAGAGTAGCGGGGAGGCACTATGGATTGACTGGGGCCTGACGACCAAGGGGAGGGACCGCGGGAGGTTGGCCTGCCAGGGGAGGTTGGCTGTGGGAGTGCATTGACCACCAGGGGGCAGCTCCTGCATTGAGCGCCTGCCCCCTGGTGGTCAGTGCACGTCATAGCAATCAATCGTTCCGGTTGTTCTGGATATATATATATAATATATATATATATATAATTATATATATATATATATATATATATATATATATATATATTATATATATATTACTGGAAGTCCTAGCCACAGCAATCAGACTAAAAAAGAAATAAAAATCATTCAAATGGGAAAGGATGAAACAAAACAGTCATTATTCACAGAAAACATGGTATTATACATAGAAAACTCTAAAGACTCCACAAAAAAATACTAGATATAATAAATGAATTCAGCTAAGTAGCAGGAAGCAAAATTAACATCCAGAAATCGGTGGCATTTTTGTACACCAATATTTAACTATCAGAAAGAGAAATTAAATAATCCCTTTTACTATTGCAACAACAACAGTAAATTCAATAAAAAGTCAGAAAAGGGAATAACTCAAAATTACTTCAGCTTTGAACCTGCAGAATATTTCATACACCTTTATATTCAATGCCTGCTCCTTGAACAAACAGTATAGTGAAGTATAGAAGTATATAATAAGTAATAAATGTCTCTCTCTTCTCCACTTTGATATCATTTTGATACATATCCTCTCAGTTCGGTGTACACATATACTGACCTACTTACCTGCACACACACATACACACACACTTGAAATTAATGATATTACCCTAACTATTTTGTTTTTTACTTAATATTTGTAAGATGTATTTATTTTTTTCTATTGCCTATATAGTATTACATACAATATTTTAAGCAGCCACTTATCGAAGAATATTTTTTATTTTATTTCTTTTTTATATTTTAAAACTTTTTAAATTTATAGAAGTAATGCTTTCACGTGTTTTTGAAATTCAGACTGTACTGAAATGTTTAAAATGAGGAACAACAAATATCTTCCACCACCCATCCCCACCTACCTCACCACTCCCACTCCCATTTCTCAGAAGTTTGTTAACAGTTTCTGTTTTAAGTTCTACTGTTAATTGCCACTGAAATTGTATATAACCTATTTACACCTTTTTTCTTAATTCATCAGCTATAGATGTTACCTCTTGACTCTTCATGGTTAAAAATTTGGAATGTCTCATTTAAATTAATAAATATAACATATGAATGAAAATGAAAAAAATGTATATACGTGTGCATGTGTGCGTATTTGTATAAAAGTTAGGATGAAGGAAAAACAGGAAATGAAGCTGACATGTATTCCACATCTGATGGGCTCGGATTCCACACAGGGTTCTCCAGGTGCTCACTCCCTCAGTCCTCACAATACCCTATGAAATGGATGGTACCACGCACATTTACCTCTGGTCCAACAAAGACATTAAAAAGCTAAGCAACAGCCAATAATAGCAGTTTATTACACATAAAAATTATGAAAGTGAAATGTCACTCTCCAAGAGCAGATTTCCTGGAGCACAGCCCTGCCCATACTTGCTGTCCTCTGGGCTGCTTTTGAACTACAAGTGTAGAGTTGAGTAGTTGCTAAGGGGTTGTATGGCCTACAAAGTCTAAGATATTTACCACCTTCTCTTTTTTCAAAAAGGTTTGCCAGTCCCTGTTAGAAGGGAATGATTTTGAAAATCTATGCTTGCTTAAGAAAGGTTATTAAGAAGGAGAATAAGGATCTTTTTGTACCCTAAAATATTCTCCTAAATTCTAAGAAGGGTAACAAACTTATTAAATAGATATCAAATAAACATCTATTACAATGAGAATATTAATAACAGTCACATTGATGATAAAGTAACTTTTCTGTCTCCTTTATTCATATTTTTACTCTTTTCTTATCATTACTTATATGTTCAATTTGCAGAGCTTGCCAAGGAAGAACTTAGCAGAGAGGCAAGACGGAGACACAGTCCTGGCTCTGCTTCTAACTAAATTAAGTTAATCACTTAATCATCTTTGAGGTAAATTTCCTTATCTCCAAATTATGGACTGGATAAGTTAATCCCTAAGGTCCTTTACAGTAATAAAATTATAGGCCTCTGTGACTTAGAACATAATTTTAAAATGTTAAGTGATCACTAAGGTTTATAGCAGTTATGGCTTTGCATTTATGATAGATTGGTGGCCATATATATGATTTATTTTATTTCAAATCTTTAGTCAGTATCTCAGCTCCCAGTTATGGCACTGTCCTTATAGGAAAATATGAGCAACTTTATGATGATTTGCTTTTCAAGAAAATTTCCAGGAATGCATTGAGAGGAAAACTGTAGAATCTTTGATAGTTCCATAGTATATTATCAATTTGAGATTTGGGGGTCTTTAGAAAAAGATATAAAAATACATTGGTATGAGATTGAAATGGGCACTTCTTATTTCTTTTAGTTAAATAATGTACTTCTAGTAATTGACAATAAAAATATTGCATCTTTTTTTCCCCAGGATGTTCCATATGAATCTCTAGACCTTTAAGTACTCATTGCTTCTTAGTCATTGCATGTGTCTATCAGTACTCTCGCAGTGGTTCTCAACCTTCCTAATGCCGCGACCCTTTAAATACAGTTCCTCATGTTGTGGTGACCCCCAACCATAAAGTTATTTTCATTGCTACTTCATAACTGTAATTTTGCTACTGTTATGAATCGTAATGTAAATATCTGATATGCTATATGTGTTTTCTGATGGTCGCGACCCACAGGTTGAGAACCGCTGTGTCTAGGGTTATTCTGATTGGTGGATCTGATAGGAAGACTCAGAAGCAAAATGGTAGTTCTACATAGGGCAAGTTCAGTTTATTCTGTTGCTCACTTCCTTTAGACAGAGTAGTTGTGGCTGCAGAACAGTCTGTAAAGAAAAACTCCTCCTACAGGAGCCTGCCCAGATCTGGGGCTTCAGACAGAACATGCTACCCGATCTTCCCTTGGAAGTGTTTGGTAGCCCCTGTCCAATGCAATGTCAATGATTTTTAAGCCCTTTCTAATACCTTGGATTTCACATCAGGCTATCATAAAATTCAGTACTGAATTGTGTACAACAAACTTAAATGGAAGCAGAATAAGATGCAGAAACCCATTTATAAGCCAAAAAGAAATGAGATATTTGTGTTGTTTCTTTCTACGTTGTTTACTTTGCAGCTGGGTGAGGATTAAAGCCTCTCGAGACACTAGATGATGACTGTATGTTGTCATGGTTAGAGGTTCTTTATCAAGGGTTAGTCAAAAAGTAGCCTGGAAACTCACATGGATTAATCCACATCTGTCCTGGGTGATCTTGGTTGCAAGCTAGAACTATCCCAGCCCCACGTAGCTGGGGACTAGCAGAGGACATTACATTAGATAAGGGACTGTGGAAGGCCGTTTAAAATGTTCATTCTCTCCCCTCTACCAACCACCTCTAAACACCTTGCCCCCATAACGTCCCCCTTAAAGCAAAGCGAAACAACACTAGCAAATGCATCTACCCCCAAACTTTGAAAAGCAGACATTAGGCCTGCTCCTGTGTAAACAGCTTAACACAATCAGTCAAAAGTTATGGTTTTACAAATATTCAAACTACTGAAAAGAAAAGGAATTACCTGGCAAGAATAATAGATACATCAAAGTTATCCTTTATATATAAAGGATAAATAATGATGTTTCCAGACATACAGAAGCTGAGATAATTTATCACCACAAGACCTCCATTGCAGGAAATACTCAAGGGGATTATTTTACCTGAAACAAGAACAGAAAGTCACAAAAGTATGAGTAAGATCACTGAAAAACTTAAAGAAAAAATAGGGATAATTTGCAACAACAAAATATAAAAGGAGAGGGAGTAAATGTCTGACTTCGCAACAGAGGATGGAGATCAGATGCACTGAAAAGAAAAAATCTACTGTATATAGGAAACTTTCTTTTTCATAGATCTACTGGTAAACACACACACACACACACACACACACACCAAAAACTGAGCTTAAAAAAAAAGTAAAACAGAGGAATGAAATATAGAATACCATCAAACAAAATCAATATACAGAAACACAGAGTAAGAGGACCAATGGAGGCATGGTGCTACCAGGAAACAGAATATAAAATAGCTATAGGAAATTCTCATACATCAATAACTATCCTAAATGTAAAAGGACTGAATTAACCTATGAAGAGGCATAGAATAGCAGAGTGGATCAAAATACAAAACTCAACCATATGCTGCCTTCAAGGGACACATCTAGGCTGTCTCAAAGTTAGACTCAAAGTGAAAGGGTAGAAAATATTTCTCCAAGGAAATACCATCCACAGAAAAGCAGATGTAGCCATACTTATATCTGACAAAATAGATCTCAAGATACCAAGGGTAACAAGAGACAAAGATGGACATGTTCTAATGATAAAAGGAACACTACCATAAGAGGACTTAACACTTCTTAATATATATACACCCAATCAAAGAGCACCAAAATATATAAAGCAACAGAACTAAATGGAGAAACTAACAAAAACACAATCATGGTTGGAAATCTTAATATTCCATTGATAGCACTAGGTAGATCATTCAAACAGAAAATCAGTAAAGAAATATCAACCTTAAATGACACATTAGAAAAAAAAATGGACATAATTAACATTTACAGAGCCTTTTGGTTGCAAGCTAGAACTATCCCAGCCCCATGTCAGAACATCAGGTTATGCATTCTTCACTGCTCATGGAACTTTCTCAAGAATAGATCACATTTTGGGCCACAAAATTAGCCTCAACAAGAAGATTAAAGTTATACTAAGCATATTCTCTGACCACAATGCTTTGAAATTAGGAATCAACTGCAAAAAGGAAAAAACCCACAAATATGTGGAAATTAAACAACATACTACTAACAAATGACTGAGTCAGAAAAATAAAAGGTGAAATCAAAAGATGTACAGAGACAAAGAAGAACGACAATACAACATACCGAAACTTCTGGGATTCAGCAAAAGTAGTAGTAAGAGAAAAATTTATATCATTACAGGCCTATTTCAAGAAACAAGAGAAAAACCAAGTAAACCTGACATTACATCTTAAAGAACTTGAACAATAAGAACAAAAGCAACCCAATGTCAGCAGAAGAAAGAAAATAAGAAAAATTAGAGCAGAATTGAGTGAAGTAGAGAACAAAAAACTATACAAAAAATTAATAAAACAAAGAGGTAGTTCTTTGAAAAGATTAATAAAATGGACAAATCCCTGTTTAGATTCACTAAGGGGAAAAAAAGACTCATAAAGTAAAATCACAAATGAAAGAGGAAAAGTTACCACAGACATCACAGATACACAAGTGAATGGACCACTTTCCTTATGTTACTTCCCTAACTAGGATCTTACGAAAATGAGATAAGAATGGGAAAGTCCAGCCTGGTGGGCGTGGCTTAGCAGCGGTTCTCAACCTGTGGGCCGCGACCCCTTTGGCGGTCGAACGACCCTTTCACAAGGGTTGCCTAAGACCATCCTGCATATTAGATATTTACATGACGATTCATAACAGTAGCAACATTACAGTTATGAAGTAGCAACGAAAATAATTTTATGGTTGGGCCACAACATGAGGAACTGTATTTAAAGGGCCAGGAGGTTGAGAACCACTGGCTTAGTGGATTGACCATTGTCTCATGCACCAAAAGGTTGCTGGTTGGATTCCTGGTCAGGGCACATGGCCAGCTTGTGGGATCCATCCCCAGAAGGTGCTATGTAGGAGGCAACTAATGGATATTTCTCTCTCATCGATGTTTCTATCTCTCTCTCCCTCTCCATTTCTCTCTCTCAAATCAATAAAAACACATTTTTTAAAAAATGGGAAAGTCCAGTTGACCATAAACCAGTGGACCCTTTGGTGAAAGCTCCTGGAGAGCAAGCTAGACATGAGGGTTCTGACTCTGGAGCATGAATCATTTCTCTTTGGAAATATAAGTATCTGTGCCCATTCCTGCTCCAGAGCGTGGTATAACTGACAATACAAAATGAAAAAGTTAGTCTCTAAAATCCCTAACACCTTGTTCTTAATAGAAGCTCTATTGAGAAAGGTTCCTTGTCTAGGATGAATGCCCTCTCTTTGTGTTTGAGATATATGCAAGATTTCAACTACTGCCCGAATCTTTCTCATTGGGGCAAGCTTGAATAGGTTCTTCATGGCCAAGCTCCTTCTTTGGGCAACTTTAACCTTATGACTATCTACCCAGCACCTTTCCAATCCACACTTCATTATTTAATTTAAAATGAAAGGTATTTTATTCTGCCTTTCCTGTTGCAGCCATCTGATAAAACCAGAATCTGGGTAATCCAGACTAACTAATCACATTTTGCCTTAATGTGCCCTGCCCATATGAAGATAATTTAATTCAATTCTTCACTTACATGTTGTATGTGTAAATGAAATCTGACTGCAGTTGCTCAGGCGCAGTTAATTCCAGTTAACAAGCAACAAAGACTCTGCAATGCATTGGTATTTCAGGCTCAACCTTGATTTTACTTTGAGCCTTCATACATATGTGCTTGTTGGTGTGCCTCTCTTAGAAATGTATTGTACAAGTAGACACCACATGCAACCTTGTCCATTTAGGCCTCTAAAACATAGCTAATATTGGTGAAGCTTAAGAAGTGGTTTTGTGTTTCAAATGGTAAATAAGTAGAGCATATGCTTTTTCTAGATAGTATCATGGGAACTGAAGCACCATGTGGAATCGATGCTTTCAAATATGATGTGAAACATTAAGGAAAGAAAAAGAATGCATTGTGTGGGTCTAAATTTATGTCAGAGTAAAACCATAAACTAAGCCTATACTGACCTTTCATTATAAAGTCTTTTAAACAAGGATCTTAAACCCTTTTCGGCATTACGTAAGGCTATGAGATTAATTTCCTGTATCAGGTTGAACGGAAGCAAAGCCAACATTGACCTTCTGGCCTGGAATCTACGTGACTCTGAGCCTTCAACCATATTACTTCCTCTGCCTGCAGCACATAATCAGCCTCACTACTGCTCTTCAGCCCTCAGTCACTTTCTCAGAGAGGGCCTCCAGGACCACCCTGTTTCCAGTAGGTCCTCACCCTGAAATCTGTCAAATATTGCCCTGTTTTTTTTTCTTTTGTAGTGCTCACCACAATGTGTGCATGCATGCGTGCGTGTGTGTGTGTGTGTGTGTGTGTGTGTGTGTGTGTTCATGTTGTCTTCCCTTCTATATTCTGAGCTCTGAGAGAGCAAAGAATGTGACTGTTGGTTGGCTCAACACCATATGCCCAGTAGCTTGTGCAGCCTGTCACATGTCACATGCTCTGTGCGCGTTAGTTGAATGAGTAAATGGTTGAGTGGAGAAGCAATCGAAAGTCCCTCGGGTGTAGGCAATCTGAACAAGGAAAGAGAGCCCGCCTCTTTACAGAGCTCTGTCTGCACGCTATCACCCCGCAAGCCACACTACCAGATGGGTTTGTATAAAGAAACACCCAGAGTAGCTACGGTGCGGGTGCTTTGTATCTTTGCTGCTTCTGAATGATGTGCCAGCAAACGACTTCCAAATGATCGTGGGCATGGAAGAGTAGCAGGTTATCTGGAAATGGCAGGTTGTTTCATTGGGGGAGAAATTTTTCTCCCAAGAGCTCTGTGTGAGTTACAGAAACTTGGAATATATTTTGTGACCGTATATTTCAGTAGAAAAACTATCCAAAATGAGTCACATTTTTATAGACGTGGTAGAAAAGACTTGAACCCCCACACCTCAAGCGTCTTCCTTACTCAGTATGAAAAAACTGTGACATAACATGAGACTCAGTTGTCATAAAAGAATGGTAGAGGAAATTTGCTTTTCTTGGCATCTCCTAATCCAGACAGAAGGCTTGCCCTTTCATATACACTATCTCATTCCCTTCTCGCAAAAACTCTGTGAAATGGATACCATTACAGTCATGAGCCAAATAACAAAGTTTCCGTCAGTGATGAGCCACATGTATGCTGGTGGGCCCATAAGAGTCGAATGGGGCAGTAAAACTCCTATCACCTTAGCTGTATGTCACAGTGTGACACATTGCATGTTTCTAGTGATGCTGGTGTAAACATACCTATTGTTCTGCCAGTCCCTGTTAAAGGGTATGCTTCATTGAAGACATTGAAACTAATATAAATTTGAGAAGGACCTAAAACAGACATGGAGAAACAGTATACATTCCATAATATTTAATAACTAGAGGCCTCGTGCATGAGATTTGTGCATTTGTGGGGGGGTCCCTCAGCCCAGCCTGTGCCCTCTCGCAGTCCGGAACCCCTCGGGGGATATCCGCGTGCCGGCTTAGGCCTGATCGCCAAAGCCAGCAGTCAGACATCCCTCTTGCAGTCCGGGACCCCTTACTCCTTACTGCCTGCCTGCAGCAGAGGTGGGAGAGACTCCTGCCACCGCCGCTGCGCTTGCCGGCCATGAACCCGGCTCACTGTTCCTTAGCGCTGCCTTGGAGGCAGGAGAGGCTCCACCACCGCTGCTGGGCTTGCCAGCCGTAAGCCTGGTTTCTGGCTGAGCAGCGCTCCCCCTATGGGAACACACTGACCACCAGGAGGCAGCTCCTGCATTGAATGTCTGCCCCCTGGTGGTCAGTGCGCATTATAGCGACTGGTCTTTCTGCTGTTCTGTTGATTTGCATATTACACTTTTATTATATAGGATAATAAATGACTGTTAACTGGTTTATGAATTGACTATATTATACTTTTTAATCATTATTTTAGAGTGTACTCATTCTTCTTATTTTTTAAAAAAGGTTTCTGTTAAATAACATTCCATGGTTACACAGCCTTATATATGTCATGTTTACCATGTGTATCTCTTGATTGCATCACATCTCTGTGCTTGATGTCATCTCATGATGTTTTATTTATCATGGCCTCTACACATAGAAAATCTACTGTTAAGGCTGCCAGTAGGAGGCCATGCTGAGTGATTGATCTGGAAACAAAATTAAAAGGGATGAAAGACTATGAGGGTGGGAAACCAGTGGTGGTTATTACTCACCAGTCAGGCATGTCACATTTCTCCAGAGCTATGATCCCGAAGAACAAGAACAAAATTATGGAAGCTGTTAAAGAGTATGCCTCACTGAAGACAATGAAATTAATATATATTTGAGAATATGTATTAATAACCTGGATTAAAGAGAAGACACAGTAGTATATCTTTCTCAGCATCATGACATTCGTGCCAAAGCAAAAAGTTTGTCTACATTGCTGAAAGTAAAGGCTAGATCTGACAACAATGTTGAATTTTCTGCTAGCTCTGGGTGGTTTTTAGCAATTCAAGAATTATTATTCATCACATAATGTGAAAGTGAGTGGTGAGCCTACAAGTCTGATGTGAAGGGAGCTGAAGAATTTTTGGAAACGCTAAATAAACTTACTGTGGAAGGATATTTCTCACTAGACTCCAGTGAAAAACCCTAACTTAACTCTGGTGCCGTGTCACATATATACATTTTTTGATATTTGCAACCATAGTAAAACAAAGATTTATATTTTTGATATTTATTTTATATATTTCAATGCCATTTAACAAAGAAAAACCCACCAAAAAATGAGTTCGCGTGTCACCTCTGACACGCGTGTCATAGGTTCACCATCACTGCACTAGAGCAAATATTCAATCTGGCCCTGGCTGGTGTGGCTCAGTTAGTAAGCTCTCATCCTGTGCACTGAAAAGTTGCCGGTTTGATTCCCTATCAGGGCACATGGCCGGATTACAGACTCAATCCCCAATTAGGGACATGCAGGAGGCAGACAATCCATGTTTCTCTCTCACATCAATGTTTCTCTCTCTCCCTCTCTCTAAAAAATCAATTAAAAATCATTTTTTAAAATATGGTGAATACTTTTTATTCTGGGAATGGATGCTTGAAAGGACTTCATCCAATGAGAAGGCTTTGACAGTGCCTGGTTTTAAAACTTCTAAAGACAGAGTAATGTTGGGAGCAATGTTTCAGGCTACAAATGGAAATGCTTTGTGATCTGACACAGTGAGAACCCCCGGACCTTCAAGCATATCAATCAGCACACACAACCAGTGTATTCCAGGAGCAATGGAATGTCATGGATGACCCAGCTCTGCTTCCAGGCTGCCTTTGCGAATTGTTATGCCAGAGAAATGGAGAAGCACTCTTTGGAGAATAATATAACTTTGAAGATTTTGCTTATTGTTGATAACGCTCCTGGATATCCCCCTTTCACTGGTGATCTTCATTCTGATATAAAAGTGGTGTTTCTCCCTCCAAATATTGCCTCTTTGATCCAATCAAGGAGTTATAGAAGCTTTTAAGGCTTACTATCCCAGGAAGGCCTTTGTTCAGGCTATGGCTGCAATCGAAGAGGACACTGGGAAGACACTGATGTGGCCCTACTGCTCAACGCCTGGTAGGTTAGAGCATTGTCCCAATGTATCAGGGTTGAGGGTTTGATCCCGGTCGGAGCATATATAGGAATCAACCAGTGAATGTGTGAATGAGTGGAACAACAAATCGATGTTTCTCTCTCTTTCTCCCTCTCTCTCTCCCTTTCTCTCTCTAAAATCAACTAAGGAAAAGGAAAACACATGCAATTCTGGGAAGAATTACAACATCCGTGACTGTATAAACAACCAAGCCAATGGGGTGATGTCATCAAGGAATGTATAAATGGCATCTGGAAGAAGACACTCAAGAGATTCAGAACTTCAAAGGACTCGCCAAGGACGAGGAGGTTGCAAAAAACAACAAGACTGTGGTTGAGAATGCAAACAGCTTTATCCTAGGTGTGGATGAGAACGACACTGAGAAGTTTCTACAGGTGGTTCCAGAGGAAATGACTAATGAGGAGTTGTCAGAACTGGAATAGGAAAGCACAGCTAACGAAGAGAAAAGGAAAAGAAAAGGAAGAAAAGGCCTAAGAGGGGTGAAGGGCTTAAGCAGTGTTTTCAGACTTTAACAAGCTCCTTAAAAAGTTTGAAAATATGGACCACAACACCAAAAAAAGGTTTTCATTAATAGAGAGCAATGTTAATGGCATGTTATCTACTTTCAAGCAAATCTATTATGAAAAAAGAATAAAGCAAACCACATAGACATATTTCTGAAAAGAGTGACATATCTTCAAGAAGCACTTAAGGCAGGTCCTTTATGAGGTATTCTAGAAAAAAAACCATTGTTATTATATGAGATAGTATTTTCCTCCTCAAACTATTCTAAAAAATTCAAGAGGATGGAAGACTTCTAAGCTTTAAAAAAACAAAACAAAGCAAACAAACAAAAAAACTAGGCCAGTATTGTCCTAATCCCAAAAGCAGATAAAGACACTACAAAGAAAGAAAAGTATAGGCCACTATCCCTGATGAATATAGAAGCTAAAATCCTCAACAAAATCTTATCAAATCAGATCCAGCAATACATTAAAAATATCATATGCCATGATCAAGTGGGATGTATTCTGGAGATGCAATGCCAGTACAATATTTGCAAATCAATAAATGTGATACATCATGTAAATAAAATGAAGGATAGAAATCACTGATCATATCAATAGATGCAGAAAAGGCACTCAACAAAATCTAGCACTCATTTATGATAAAATCTCTCATAAAAGTGGGAATAGAAGGATGATACCTCAGCACAATAAATGCCATCTATATCCAACCTACAGCCAATATCACACACAATGAGCAAAAAAACTAAAAGTGTTTCCCTTAAAATAAGGACCAAGACAGGGATATCTGTTTTTATCACTCTTATTCAGTAGATGAATGGATAAAAAGCTGTGGTACACTTACACAATAGAATACTATGCAGCTGTAAAAAAGAAGGATCTCTTACCCTTTGAGGCAACATGGGGGGTGGGGGGGGTGGGACCTGGAGAGTATTATGGTAACTGAAATATGCCAGTCAGAGAAAGACTAGTATCACATGATCTCACTCATATGTGGAATCTAATGAACAAAATAGATCCAGAGACATAGAAACATGGAAAGGACTGAGGAATCTCAGAGGGAACTTGGGAGGTGTGGGGGTTGAAAGAGATTAACCAAATGATTGATATACATACATGCATAACCCATGAACACAGACAGTAGTGCTGTGAAGGACTGATGGGTTGAGTGAGGGATGGAGGGGGTCAATGGGGAGAAAAGGGGACATCTGTAATACTTTCAACAATGAAGATAATTAAATATAAATAAATAAATGGGAAAAAAAATGGCCAAAGGACCTGAACAAACACTGTTGCAATGAGGATATACTGATGGCCAAGAGACATATGAAAAAATGCTCAATGTCACCAATCATCGGAGAGATGCAATTAAAACCACAATGAGGTGTCATCTCACACCTGCCAAAATGGCTACCATCAATAAATCAATAAACAAGTGCTGTTAAGGATGTGGAGAAAATGGAACTTCCCCTAGTACACTGCTGGTGGGAATGCAGACTGTTGCAACCACTGTGGAAAGCAGTATGGAGTTTCTTTTAAAAATCCTATAGAATAAAAGCTTAATATGCTAAGTGTCCGGTCGTTTGGTTGTCCGGTCAACCAATCAAGGTGTAATATGCTAATGATATGCTAAGGCTGCTCAACCGCTCGCTATGATGTGCACTGACCACCAGGGGCAGACAGTTGACTGGTTGACCAGTGGCTATGATGTGCACTGACCACCAGGGTGCAAACGTTCTGACCAGTAGGTTAGCTTGCTGCTGGGGTCTGGCTGATAGGGACTGAGCAAGATGGGCCAGACACACCCTGGAGCCTTCCCGCGGTCCCTCCCAGGCTGGCCAACCTCCCGCATGCCTCCCCAGCCCCAATCGTGTATTGGTGGGATCTCACAGCCTGGCCTGTGCCCGTTCGCAATCCAGGACCCCTTGAGGGATGTTGGAGAGCTGGTTTTCCGCCCAATCCCGCTCAATGCAGAAGCTGCCCCCTGGTGGTCAGTGAGCTCCCACAGGGGGAACGCCGCACAGCCAGAAGCCGGGCTCACAGCTGGCGAGCGCAGCAGCAGTGGCGAGAGCCTCTCCTGCTTCCGTAGCAGTGCTAAGGATATCTGACTGATGGCTTAGGCCAGCTATCTGTGGGGAGTGGGTCTAAGCCATCAGTCGGACATCCCCCGAGGGCTCCCGGACTGCGAGAGGGTGTAGGCTGGGCTGAGGAAACCACCCCACAAATTTCGTGCACTAGGCCTCTAGTTAAAAATAAAACAGCCATTTGACCCAGAGATCCCACTTTTGGGAATATATCCTAAGAATCTGGAAAAACCACTCAGAAAGAATATATGCACTCCTGTGTTCTTAGCAGTATTATTTATAATCGCTAAGATCTGGAAACAGCTCAAGTGCCCATCAGCAGAGGAGTGGATAAAAAAGCTGTGGTACATTTATACAATGGCATACTATGTGACTTAAAAAAGAATGATCTCTTACTCTTTGCAACAATATGGACAGACCTCAATATTATGATAAGTGAAATAAACCAGTTATAGAAAAGACAAATATCTCACAATCTCACTTTTATGTGGAATCTAATGAACAAAACAAACTTATAAACAAAATAGGTTTAGAGGCATGGACCGGTGGAACAAATTGACAGATCTTAGAGGTAGGCGGGTGGGCTAGACGGGAAAAGATTAACGAAAGAACATATATGCATTATATGCATAGCCCATGGACATAGAGAACAGTATGGTAAAGGCCTGGGCTGGGGCAGGGACTGGCATGGGGGGGGGGCAAAAAGGGTGAAAATGGGCAACATCTGTAATACTGTCAGCAATAAAAAAGAATAAAAAAATAAACGAGCCTGGCCTGTGTGGCTCAGTGGTTGATCATTGACCCATGAACCAAAAGGTCACTGGTTTGATTCTCAGTCAGGGCACATGCCCAGGTTGTGGGCTCGGTCCCCAGTGGGGGGTGTGCAGAAGGCAGCCATTCGATGATGTTTCCCTCTCATCAATGTTTCTATTTATTTCTCCCTCTCTCTTCCTCTCTCTAAAAATCAATTCAAAATAAATAAATGAAATCTTACCATTTGCAACAACTTGGTATTATGCTAAGTGAAATAAGTCAGCCAGAGAAATACCATAAGATTTTGCTTATATGTGGAATCTAAAATACAAAACAAACAAAGAAACAAAAACGAAACAGACTCATAGACCCAGAGAACAAACTGATGGTTGCCAGATAGGATGAGAGGTTGTGGGGCTGAGTAAAAATGGTGAAGAGATTAAGAGTGTGAAATGGGCCCTAGCCGGTTTGGCTCAGTGGATAGAGCGTTGACCTGCGGACTAAAGGGTCCCAGGTTCGATTCTGAACAAGGGCATATGCTCAGGTTGCAGGCTCGATCCCCAGTGGGGAGCGTGCAGGAGGCAACCAGTCAATGATTCTCTCTCCCTCTTCCTTCCTCTCTGAAATTAGTAAAAATGTATATATATATATGAAGTATGAACTGGCAGTTACAGAATAATTACTGGGATATAATGTTGACCTTATACAAAATATTGACAAAATAAACTGACAAAAGAGTTTTGGATTTTTTTTTCCAATAAAAAAAATGGTATACATTATGGATGGCCAGAGAAAGAGACAGATATAATTATAGGGGAGAAAAGTGAGAGACTCTTACTTTTTACCTTCACTATATAACTTGTGCTTTTTTCTTCAGCCATGATGGAGCCTGGAAGGTGACAGGGGTGTTACAATGACAAAAACATAAAAATAATCACTGGTTCTGTCTCAGCTATTGAGATAATGTAGCACAGGGCGCCTACACCCTCCCGCCCCCCGCTTGGCTCTCTGCAGCCCCAATTCTCTGGTGCCCATTAACAGTCTCCCATGCCCACCATCAGCACTGCTCTACCAGTTCCACAGCTCCTGGCAGCGAAGACGGGCACTGAACAAGAGGTGAACGGAGCAAATAATAATAATACAGTGGGGACATTGGGAGAAACAACGACGGACAGAAATTCTAGTGGGAAATGTTGGAACTTTTGCTATGATACGTTTGAGATCACATCCCCTCCTTTATACCCTATTTATGAAAAGACTCTAAGTAAAACCAAGCTTGTTTTAGTGGATTATTTAGGACAAAAACAGAAAATTCAAATGTTTTTAGGAGTGAGGCAGATCGTGTCAATGAGAGTAGCAAGTAGAACCACTGGGGAATGGTAGAGACTGTGGCAAAATGAAGAGTCCAGGGCAAAATTTACACATGCACATCGAACACTGTGCATGAGCCACTGTCCCACAGGCCACTTTTGTTACTTTAGCTTTAAGGAAACTCAAAGGAGTGCTGAGCATGACTGCCAGGTGGGTGGGAGATGATCACAAAATCAGTGAGCAGAGCAGACCCTGTGCCAAGAGAGGTGGAAGGGGCAAGTGAAACCGGAATGTCACACGCACGAGCTCTGAGGAAAGGAAGGTGAGACCTTAAGAAACAGACACTGGTCCTTAAACTGCTTTGTTTGAGACACAAAGAGAAACTTTATTTTTGAAAGACAGGGATGGAGAAAATCACCCTTGGGCTACCCAAATCATCAGTAAAATCTATCAAGTTCACCCCATTGCCGCAGGGGGTGGGGGCGGGGGTGGACTTCCTGTGGGGCCAGCAAGGGCCTGAGTATAGCTTATCATGTAGCATCCACAGGGGCTCTGAGCTCTGCAGAACTGCCATGGGAGGGTTTTAGGTCTTCCCAACTTGTGGGATTGGCTAAGGTCCAAGCCAATAATAGCTACATCTCCAAGGTGAATAGCCAACATCTGGGTTACATTTATGATCCCAATGTTCCAGGAAGATGGAAGCATAAGTTACGTGGGTGCTGAGTGAGAGACCCTCGAAGGGCACCTGTGTGATGCACTTAAAAGCATTCTCCCTCTCTGGCAACCAGCCCGTCAGCGTGGGAAGCTCAGGGCCATGCACTCTGCACCACCTCAGGGAAAGCTTCCTTCCCTGGGGCATTCGGGTGGCTAAGAATCGACCGGTACAGTCCTTTCCCCATGTGTACACTGGCTGGTGGGATGCAGGTCGATCCTTAGCCACCCCAACGCAAAATCAGTATGCCTGGGAAATGAGAGGGGCCAGCAAGAGTCAGAGCAGCTCCGTGTAGGAATCAGTGGTCAGGGGCCTGCAGGGGAAGACAGAGGAGGGATGACTCTGGAGCTTGGGACCTTGATTCTTTGTCTCTCCTGTACACCTGCAGGAGCCAGGTTCCCTCTCTCCTTGTACTCACGTTCACGAGGTGGCTCCACAAGTCAGGGCTTCCTTTGCTGCGAGTGAGTTATGCCTTCTCCAGCCGATCTCAGGTGCCAGGTCAGTCGGGGGGGAGCATGAATGAATTTAAGAAACCTTATTTTTTGTTTTGGACTACAGTTCTCAAATGCAGCCAACACAGCATTTTATCCCACCATTTTTCAAAGTGGTGAGAATCCTTAGAGAAGGAGTGTCTCAACCGGCACGTATGAACTTCCGAAAGACATACATACCTACATACATACATACATACATACATACATGTTTAAAGTCCTAGTTTCAGCATTAAGAATGTGTTATCTGCTGTAACTCAGAAACATTTGAAATGTTGGTTGGGCTGGTTATGTTGTCAGCAAGGAGTCTATTTGCATGCCAGACAGTGGAGGCTCCTGGGAAATAACTCACCAGAAGTGCAGAAAGCATGCAGCAGATAGGCTTGGCCTAACAGTAACAGCTTCACGGTAAGGCTGCGGGGCAACGTGTGTATTTACATCAAAAGAGCCTTCACTGTCTTAGGTTTGGGAACACAGAAGAGATACTAATCCTTAAGGAGGAAAAAGGTTGCTAAGCAAATCTAAGCTACTTTCAAAAAGAAAGTGGGTAAGATATTCATACAGAAGGACCAACTTTTAAAGGGCCAGTGATCAAAAGACAGGTTGAAGTTGTAACACCTGGAACTTCGGCATATGATCTGATTTGGAAACCGGGTTGCTCTGGATGTACTTCCTTAAGAGGAGGTCACGCTGGAGCGGAGTGGGCTTCTGAGCCAGTATGACTGGTGTAGGAAGAGGAGAGACTAGCAAAGGGAAAATGCCATATGACTACAGAAGTGAAGAGATGCAAGGCAAGAAATATCAAGGACTGATAGACACCACCAGAATTTGGGAGGAGGCAAGGAAGGATCTTCCCCTAGAGGTTACAGGGGGAGCATACCACCCCCCCCCCCCAGACCTTGGTTTTGGTCTCCTAGCTTCCAGAACTTGAGACAATAGATTTTTGTTGTTTTAAGCCACCCATTTTGTGTCAACCCTAGGAACACTAATACACGTATCTTCATGTCTCCTACTTCATCCAATTTGTTGCCCCCTCCCCTCAAAAATCTATCTTATACGCTTAATCATTTTGAGGATTCACTATATTAAAATTTCCTAGAAGATTTTCATTTGAAAAGAGAACTGATGGGAGATGGCAATACATGAATCTATAATGGTGGAATTTTGCACGTGGAGGAAGGGCAGTATCAGAGCCCTGTAAGTCTGTAAGTGCACTCTAAAATTACAAGAAAGGCTCCCATACTGACTTTCAGGGTTCCTTTGGGATTTTTAGAGATGTCTCCGGAGCCATTGCAGAAAAGGGGGTGGGTGACAAGAGAAAGGCTGAGGGGCTGGGCTCTGAGAGCCCACTCCAGCTGCAAGCAGAATAGCTCTCTTTTATGTTTTGGGATTCCATATAAGATTTCATTGGGAAAAAGAGTTCTTGTGTTAAAAGAGAACGGCACTATTTAACTCACACTAAGGCTACCCATGATTTTTTCCCTTTGCCATTTCTGCAAAATGTGCCCAATTACATATATGTTCACCACTAAAGCTGAGAGCTGCCACGAATCTAAGGAGAGGAAATAGGGGACACACAGGAGTCCTACACCAGCATTATTCCCCTCTTTTGTGTGTAACTATTCGGACAGATCGACTGTTTTTCTTTATTCTTCTCTTTCTAAAACAAGAGAATCAAGATCTTCATGTTCCAAAATCGGCTAAAGACTTTTAAAAGTAAAAGTCAAAACATCTAGTTTATTCAAGTTGTTGATTTATTGGCTGTCTTTCTTTTTCTTTACTTTATGCCATTGGGTAAACAGAGGATGCTATCAGAATGTATTTGCATTCATACGATTGAGGCAGAAGCAGGACTTGAATACAAACAAATCTGTGGCTGATGTTGGAGGAGTATATGTGTGGGAAAGAGTGGCTTTTAATTCTCTGCAATTGTAAAAGTATAAATACAATTTTTACACGGTTGTGTCCCTTGACACTTTCACATGCATTATCTCATTGAAAACTCATATCAATCCTGGGAGGCATGCAGCCTGGAGGTATGATCATCCCACAGATGGGCTCAAAGAATCAATCTTTCAGGGCTTGAGGCCGGTTAGTGAGGAGAAGCTGGGACCACCACCCATGAACCCTGGCTCTGTACAGTAAGTTGTGGGTTTCTTTTCTCTCCCTTTTCCTCTCTTCCTTCCTGTCTCTCTTTGCCTTCCTTCCTTCTTCTTTTCTATCTTTTTTCTTCCTTTCAAGAGGGGTGAGGTTCAGTGAGGAATCTTAAAATAAATACCTAAAAAGGACCTTCAGGCCTACTTTATCTCCACCACTTCTACCATAAAAGCATAAGTCAGAGCCTGCTTTTGTCCTGTCTGTGAGATAAGCAACAAGTCCCAGGAAACAAACGGTGAATGCCACCATCAATTCTGTTGAAAAATTCTCCAGTTAAGCATTTGAATCCCAAAATGCTCTCCAAATCATAATAGCGAATCTTTCATCTACCCACTCTCTTCCTTCAGTCAGGAGGCTCAGCCAGTCAACACAAGAGCACGCGGAGCTCCCAGGCACTGCGGGAGGGTAGGAGGGCAGGTGGGTAGAAGCTCAGTTTACCCCAGGAGAATAGATTTTGGAATGCCACAGCCGTTTCCTTTTCTTTCTTTTGCTTCCTTTGTCTCCCCCTCCCCCCAAGCCCCCATAGAAACTCCTTTTTCAAGTCCTGGGTCCAGGTTGGATACACTGAAAGGGTACAGATGAATGTGGGCTGGCTGTTTGAGGAAGGAGGAATATAATTTTTACTCGTATGGGCCGCTGAAAAGAAATCAGGGACGGAGAAACTTTGTAGCTCACGGAAAAGCACCACGTTGGAGTCCAGGTTCCAAACCGGGGGTGGGAGGTGGGGGGATTGGAGGGGGGGGGGGCTTTGTTTCTGTGTCCTTTATAAAGTGGCCCATGGGGACAGCAAGCTGTGCAGTGGGAGTTCCCACTTCCCAGATTTTGGCCCCAAGGACAGATGAGTTGGGCGGAAAGGAATACCAGGAGCTTCCAAAAGCATCCTCTGGTGATGAGAGAGAGAGGTTCACGGCTGGCCTTGGAAAATGTAAAAGTAGAAGGGGAGCCTTTGGGGGTGTCCTCAGAGAGGCTTGAAAAGAAGAAAGGGGGCCCAAACTGTGAGCGAGAGAAAAGGGGAGCGGAGAGGCGGGGTGTGAAGCAAAGGGAACAGGCAGGACGCAGCCCCCGCTCGGGGCGCTGGGGTGGAAGCCGGCGCGGGCGTCCCGGCGGTGCGGCTAGCAAAGGCGGGGAGGGCGGCCGTGACATCATGCCGGGCCCCCTTCCCCTCGCCGGGTGGGTGGGGCCTCGGCGCGCCGAGCGGGCGCGGGGTCAAGGAGGGGGAAGAGGAGGAGCAGGCCTGAATGTGTCTGTGTGAGGACCGCGGAGAGGCGGAGGGGGCGGAGGAGGCGCAGGAGGCGCGGGAGGCGGAGGAGGCGCAGGGGGGAGGGCGCGCGCGCGTGGCTGGGGCGCCCAGGCTCCCCCAGCCCCCGACCCCGGCCGCGCTGCCTCCTCGCCAGCACCGCCCGCATCGCCGTAGGAACCCGCTCCGGGCGCGGGGACGCGGCTCGGCCTGGAAGGAGCGAGGAAGCAAAAGTAAGGCGAGCTGCGCTCTTAAGTTTTCCCAACTTCGCCCCCTGCGGCTCCAGCTGCGCCGCGCGTCCCCACCGCGCGGAGAGGGGCCGCCGGGCAGAAAGAAAGGGCCGGGGCGGGGGAAGAGAGCGCGAGGGTGAGGGGAGAGTCCCGCAACATCTGTTAAAACTTGGGGGAGGAGGAGCACGGCTGCCGGAGGAGGAGGAGGAAGAGGCGCGGAGGGAAGGAGGGAACTGGCGGGAGGGGCGCGCGGAGCCGAGGGACAACTTTTCCGCCGCGTGAGGAGCGCGGGCGGCGCCGGGCCGGGGCGGGGGCTCCTGGTCCCGCGCGGGGCTCCCGGACGGGGCCGGGACCCTCGGGGAGAAAGTCGATTGGATGCCCGGAGAGGCGCCCGCGGGGGCTTGCTTTCTCCCCCTGCTCCCTCCTTCCCGTGGGTTCACCAAATCAGAGCTGTCACTCAGGCCTGTGAGTCAGGCGGGATCGGGTTACACGGTCCTGGAAACCGATGCCGGAGCCGCCGGGGCGGGAGGGCGCGGGCAGGGGCTGCTCCTCGGGCGCGCTCCTCACTCGCGGTCGCGCACACTCGCCGCCCCGACTCGCCCTCCCCGCGGCCGCCCGCGCCGCTCCGCCGGCGGCCCGCACCCTCCGGGCCCAGCCCCGCCGCTCGCCGCCGCCCGAGCGGCCGGCGCCCCGCGCCTCGCGGAGCCGGGACCGCCCGCCCGCGCCCGGGACGCGGGTCTCCGGGAAGTTAGGGGACTTGACAGCCGCCGCCGCCGCAGGTACGTCCCGCCCGAAGTTCTTTGTTCCGCGGGCCCCGCACGGGCCAGCCGGCTCCTGCGGCCGCGCCGGCGCTGCCAGGTCCCGAGGGGTCTCCAACCGGGGGGACGGGAGGAAGTGAAAATGGCTGTCAAAGGCGCCCCGCGTTACAGAGCCAGTGGGTAAGGCGTCAGAGCAGGGCTTTCCTTCGCTTCCTCCTGGAAGCTCCCTTTCCAAGTGGCTGACCCCTCGGGATCCGGAGTCGGACTGGAGAACTGCACATCCCAGAGGGGGACGAAGTTTACAGCAGTTGCATGGGCGCACCGCACCCCCCCTCCCCATCTCAGGGGTGGAGAGGAACTACCTTAGACCCCGAAGCTTGGGCGCCCGACTGCGCCCCGATTCACCCCCCTCGGGTGCCCGGCGCGGCGGGAGGCCGGTGGGGCGCGCGGGGCTCGCGGCTGCGGGGGTGCGTCCAGCCCGCGCCTCCTTTCCGAGGGCGGGGGAGCGGGGTGCTCCCGGGGAGAGGCGCGCCTCCGTTGTAATAGAGGAAAAGTGAAAGTTGTACCATCTGTAGATGATTTGGGATTCTTTCATTTCTTTTCTTTTTCAGGGACAGCACACACACACACACACACACACACACAATAAAAAGAAAAGAGAGAGAAAAGCGTTAGAAGCTGCAGGGAGTCAGTGCGGGGGGGGGGGTGTACATAACCGTGCCCCCTGCAATAATCACTTAAGCGGCCCCTTTGCACAGAGTTGTGCAGGAACCGCTCTGCAGGGGACAGTTACTTTCTTGAGTTAGGAGGAGAAATGGGCGGGAGGAGGGTAGAGCGCGTAAATATTTGCCCCAAACTTGGAGACTTTGTGAAGCGACTTTTAAAGCAGACTGCCGGTTGCCGAAGCACCACTGCACACCCGGGCCTTTCCCCCTCCCTCGACTCTGTGGTCCGGTCCCCGATTGCACCTGCTTCCGGAGATGCCCCGGAGAGGCCGGACTCCTAGCGAGGCTGACCCAGGCTTCCCTGGCTGCCCCCTGGCAGAAAGAGGTTTCAGGAGGCATCCGTCCTCCTTGCAGTTCTCTGGCCTCCCAACTTCTCCTCTCCCTGGTGTGCAGTGGCCCAATAGATTCTGGCCTTGGGTACAGTGCTCATGGCCCTCTGCCAGTTTATATGTACATGTATTTATGTAAAACATTTTCTCCCAGCTCTTTGCCAGCTGTTCCACATTTTCCAGCTGCCATTTCAGTTTTGAAATGATGGACTGTCCTCATCTCCAAGTAAAAGAGCCCTTTAGTCAGAGGTTTGGGGACCAAGTAGAATTTTTCCTTCCACCTTCTAGGTGCTTCTAGCTGGGCTAATGATCAAATTAACACGAGACAAATTAACAGGGGGAGAAAAAAGTCCAAATTTATCACAGATGTATATTCAAGGGTGCCATAAGATATGAGACCCAAGGAGGCATTAGGCCGTTGAGGTTTATGTGCCATTCTGGACAAAGGAGAGGGAGGCAGGGGACTGAGATTTCAAAAGGAAAGCAGGCAATTTACAGGTAGATGAGGAAGAGCAAACACGTGGTAAACAAATTCTTGCTGGGCCACCCAGAAACAACTGGACATAGAGGAATATCCAAAACACAGGCTTTGCTGTATTTTTCCCTGTCGACCACATTTACTTTGTATGATGATGCTATGCTGCTGCTCCCATCCTTAAAGCAGGTTTTTCTATCTGAATTCCTTTAGGCAGGCAAGTGGGAGGGTCCAAGGTTTTTTTCTGAGCCTTTCATTGCTTTATAACTAAGTTAAAAATCAATATCCCAAAAGGCATATTTTGTAGTGGCAAAACTTTGGTCCCTCTCAGAGGGCTGGAGGGCTGGCTGCTGTGAAAAGGCAGTGCCATCAACCGGGCTGGTATGATTAGTTCTAAAAAACACCTCCTGCTTTCCTTTCTCCTTTCCTTTTCCCCAATTCGTCTTTCCAGAGCACTTTGCTGGAAAGTCACAATAATTAGGCTCCCCCCCCCCCACCATGTGATTTTGTACAGAATTTGGATGAGGCGATTTTTCAGATCTCTGAAATATGTGTCTTGTGGAAATAAATTAACTTTTAAAAAGAGGTGTAGCTTGAGTGGGTTGGGCATGGCTGGTGGGGGGTAAGGGGGGAGGGGAGCAGAGAGCTCTGCTTGGCCAACTGAAATGATTTCATTTCAGTCCAAGGCAGGAACTATTCATCCTTCCCATGTTATGCTTATTGTGTTGTTTGATGTCTTAGCATATTATAGACTGAAATTGTCAAGAATTGGCCTAAAGTATTAATTTTGAGTATTTATGTAATTGCTCTGTAATTTGAATAGGTGCCTTATTGATTGATTCCTGTAATTATTTCATTTAGGTTTTAAATTAAAAATTAATAATAGTCTGACAGTTTCTTAATTACATGTGTCAAGATTATTTTGAAAGAGGAAAATGCTATGTTTTAAAGTAGTGAAATAACCTAAAAATCTCTTCATTTTTTTTTCTAAGGCATAACAGTATTTCAGTTGTGGGGATATAAGGCAGTAGTGATCGGTCTTAATGTAAACTGTGTGAAGTATTGAAATAATTTGTTTATGTTAGGAAATATTGGTCTTAACAACCTGGTATGCAAACACTTTGGCTCATTGGACTATAGTCATACCTAAAACAAACATGAAATAATATATAAATTAGTTGTAACAGCATACTTATAAAGAGAAGAGGATTTATATTATACTAAAAGCTATTTAATTAAAAACTCCCTGCCTAAGGGAGTATCCTTTCAGGGTATATAATTCTTAAAGTCAGCCTAGGGAAGCTTTGGTTTAAGATGCCTTAATGAGTCGAATGAATGTGAGAGGTGTCTTGTGAAACACCTTTTAAAAGGTGTAGGTTATATTATTATTAATAGTAGGTCCAACTCAGATACCTACCAATTCCCGGTACCTTTAACGAGTTTGTATTCCTTGATTAAACCCTGGTATAAACACATTTTATTGTATGTCTGGTTTGCAAAGAACTACACACAGAAGTGAGAAAATGAGTACGGATGAAAAATGACTTTGTTGAGTTATTTCATTACTTATTTAATGAAAGAGTCATTAATTTATTAGTTTGATCCCCAAGCCTAAAAGTTTAACTTCCCTTTGTTTCGAGGCCAGTTTTCTTAATTATCTGCATGTTGCAAGGGTTTCAGACTTCTTCTGTGTTTTCTTAGCTAGTTAGAGGTCCTTCCTTCTGTGTAAGGTATCCTACTCTCTAAGATCATCCTGCCCTCATTTTTTGAAGTTAGGGTTTGGGAGTTTATGAAAGGAAACAATTTAATGATCATTGTTCTATGCACTCACTTATATAGACAGTAATGTACTAGGAAAAACCAGTCTTGAAGGAGAAGTGAATCAATGAGTCATGAAATCCTCAAGAAAACCTTAGTAATGGAATGTTAATGCTTTTAGACTATAGTAGATTATCTTAAAAGTCAGACTTTTCTTCTTTATGCAATTGTTGTAAATCCCCAGCTAAAGAATTCTTTGAAGGAGGTTTTAGTTTTGCTGGCGTTCCTATTCTATAGTCAATCTGATTTGTTTTGGAAGAGTCAAGAAATTTTCTGCCAACTTACATATGAGAGGCAATTAAAATGCTGAAGTGATAGAGAGGGAATGTGTGTGTATTTAATTTGTTAAGCAAAAGATTCCCTTCAGGTTGTCTTTTAATTAAAGTCGAGTAGAAGTTGCTGCCCTTCACTCCATGTTGTCATTTTTCTAGATGAAAATTGATTTGTTCTAGTTTCAAAGCAAAGAGATGGAGACAGAATAAACAACAACAGGGCAGGGGCCCTGCTGCAAACTTTTTCAAGTACTTTCAGTGTATTTTTCATCTTTACTTTTATTTGATGGGCCTGTGAAATAGAGCTGTAGACCGGTGAAGACTTTAAATGAAATTTCACACTTTGATGATTTTTTTTTAAACTTTGATATATTGACAGCAAAAGGAGCTGCAAGCTTTTATATAACTTGAGCAGTAACGCCAAGCAGCAGTCAAACGTCTCTGTGCATTTGTGTTTAAGTGCAGAAGAAAAACATGTCCATGGGCAGTAGAGGTTCTTATCAACCCCCTAATCCCAGATCCCAGCAAACCTTAAGGGCATGCCTCAGATCTTGCTGAAATCACTGTAGACTCTCACAGTTTGCAGATTAAATATGCTATGTGTTCCTGGCTCCAACAACAGTTTTATGAGCTCACTAAGCTTCCTGTTTTAAGATCCGTTTCTTAAGTTTTTAGGAGCTGCTAAAGGCAATGCTGTCTGGAGTAAGTGGTATTTGTTAATTTAGAGACACTTGAGATATTTCATTCTTTCTTTAGAAATTGCTGGAATTATTATTTTTTAATTGAAGGGCTTGTTATGTGGGGATGAGAGAGGGGAGCTGTTTGAAACAAATTAGATATTAAATGTGTTAGTAAGTGCATTCCATTGCAAATGTTACATGGTGCTGTAATTGTCTTAAGGCGCTTTTCCTTTTCCTGGCCCTTAAAATTAGACATTTTCCACTTATAATTACAAATGCACCATATTTTTAGTGACACATTTTTAAGCTACTCATAATCACTTTTAATTATTATTTTTTTTAATGTGAAAGTATTTTTGTTCTGTGTGTGTCTATTTCAACCAGACAAAATGTCCCAGAAAATCTATGGCTCTCTAAAGAAAGTGAATGAACAAGCCATTACATAGTTAATAAGGTGGCATTGGAACGTTTCAGCACCTCCTGAAAGGTAATACTGTACTGAGCTCCACATCTTCATCTGCAGCACCTATAGTTGTGTCCTCATATATGGTGCTTCTGCATTTTGCATAAGAGTCATAATTAAAAAAAAGAAAATACTTACATCATCGTCCAGCAACATGTCATGTAATTCCCAAGAGAACTGGAGCCAATTTTGTGCTTAAAGGTTAGTCAATGAATGAAATTGTGAAAGCCCATTTGTCAAAGTACTGCATGGGTTCTGTTAGTTTTCAGTCCCCAAATTCATTGTCTGCCCCAGCCCAGCCATTAGTCATCAGTGTATTAGTGCTGCCTTCAGGCCATGCTGCCCAGCACTTCTTCACACCATTATAGCTTTGAAAGTGTACTCTGTTGACTTGTAGAATTACTGCTCTGATTTCCGCTTGGCTGGGTTTGAGGTAAGTCCCCTCCCTACCTTCTAGCTGACTGTAATCCTTGCTTTCTTTTAAAGCTCCTTTCCAGAGATTTAGGGGAAAACTTTCTTAAGGGCCCGGTTGGCATCACACTGTGGTTTTGTCGTGGAATGGACTGTACATATAAATTGTACCTGCAGTAAATTGGATTGATTGCTGGCCTGAAACAGCTAGTGGTTCTTTTCTTTTTTGGAGGAAGGGGGTGACACTGTGTGTGTGTGTGTGTGTGAGAGAGAGAGAGAGAGAGAGAGAGAGAGAGAGACAGACAGACAGAGAATGTTTTAAACATAAGCATTTGACTGTATATTTGAGTAATCTTTATGCCACAAAATTAAATAAAATAATTGGAGATAAGTGTAATTTTATTTAAATTTGTTTATTGGAATACCTTCAGAATGCATTGTGACATCTTATCATATGGAAATTTTAGCATTAGCTACTTTGAATTTTCTTGAAGATTACATAAAATGCCTAACAATATTCCAGAGTGCTTTACATGATAAACTATTCATTTTTTTATTAAAAGAGATGGAAAACTCATAATTCAGATGAACGGTAACTTTGAAATTGCAGTAGTGAAGGAATGAGGGGGTTAACACTATTATTGATTTCATTTTGTGATATTTTTTTAAAAGAATAATTTAGTTTCAAGAGAGTTATTTGGAAAAACAAAAACAAAAAACAAGAGAGTTATCTGTGTGTAAACAAGCCTCAGCCAGCAGCTTAAGAATGAAGCCCTAATGAACTAAACTATATGGAAACCTGAAGGGAAGGGCCAGAAGTGTGGACCAGGCCATGCCACTTCAGGACAACATCTGCTGCTTGAGTTCTGGCTGTTCAAATGAAACTGCACGCCAACGTGTTTCATGGGGAGGGCGTGCAGTTTGGTATAGTTTACATTGGCATTTTGTGCAGGATTGGGGGAGGGGTGAAAAAAAGATAACTGAAGAATTCTGTCTTTGAATTAGCAAAGTTTATAGGCTTAGTGGACTGGAAGTAATTTTTCACTGAATGAACCTTCATTTAAAATTCTTAAATTTTGAAAAATTTGCTTTTTAAATGGCAACCGAGGTTCAAGAATCACAAGTTTAAAAATTGGGAGGATAAAATATGACGAGTAGTATTTCACAGAATAGCAGCTTAATATCTTTGGGATATCTTTAGTTGATTTTAACACCCAGCGGATAATGGTCTAATATTTGTGATGGCTTAAAAGTAAATTATTAATCATAGAATGTGCACTCTACCCCCATCAGCTTTATTGTAAAGACACACATGGTTCTAGGAACCAAAAGTTATGGAAGTTCTATATGAATAATTTTTAAATTTAGTTTTTTTTCCCCTTCTGAAGATGTGTGAAAACTTTTAATTCCTGTAAAGTTCAGTGAAATGGGACCTTTGATCCTTTGTGATGTTTTTGTGATTTGTGGCTTTAAACTGTGATTTCACTGTTTTTTTTTTTTTTTTTTTTGTGAGCTTAGCTGATGTTAGATTGATACCTGATTTATCAGCCTTAAGATCTCATTTTCTGTCTGAGTTGAGGATTGTCTGTCTCCAGCAAACTCTAAGAAAGTAGGGACGCCAGCTTGCTTCACATTATTGCTCATTCGTTAATGGCACCTGCTGTGCATGGTGCTTTCTGCTAAGCCTAACCCAAGTACACTGGGCTGGTGGTGTTTTACAGTTTCAGCAGAACTCAGAAATGGTAACAACTATTAAATACAGACCTCATACTCCCATCACATGTTTCTCATAAAGTATTACTGGCAGTAGAGAAAGAGTAGCTGATAATCTTTTCTAATTACATATAGCAGAAAAGTAAAACTGGCACACACAACGTCATTTGTGATTTTCATTGTAATAACAGTTACTTCTTGTCAAATAAGCTTTTCAGTGGTTGAAGTTCGATATATGGGTTTCTTAAGAGTTTTGATGCAGTTAATTTACTAAAACCAAATTTACTTAATCCTTAGCCAGGTAATTGTTTCCCCTTCAAGTAATTTCATTTGGGTATCGATCATGAATACTGCTTATCAGATATTAAGAGCTTTAGAAATGTATGGAAAGGTTGAAAACAAAATGCAGCAGATTTGGGAAACTCTCTAGGCTACCAAGGCTTTAGGCTTTAATTATGGGGAAAAATCATATAGAAAGGAAAATAATTGTACTTAAAAATACTATAGTTAAACATTCATCACAATTTCATTAAGAACTTATGATGCTGAGCTTCTTTTCTTGCAGAAAAGAGAGGCAGTGCAGATAGGGAAGGGAGAGGAAGCCTTAGAAATCTTAGGAACTGTTGGTGTGTCACAGGGGTTATGCATATCTAATTGATTTTAAGTCCAGAAATTATTTTTTTTTGAGCAGAAGGAAACAACCACCACACTAGACAGTTATAAAAGGTTAACTCTAATGCACGATTGTATTCAATCCACTGAAATATTTTAAACTCCCTAAATGTTGTTCATTGAAACTCAAACTTTCAGAATTGATCAAAAGTTAAAATCAGCATCAGGTGTGTGCTTTCTGATTTTTAGAAATTTCTCTCCCTAAACGATTTATTGTCTTTAAGAACTGAGTTTTAATGATATAGGATGGTATAACTATCTAATAGAAATTTCACCTGAATGGTTTCTTAAGAGCAGTATCTTGAAGTAGCAGCTAATCTGTAGCAATAAAGTATGAGTGAACTGTCATTCCTCAGTGATATAGGGAGACTCCCCCCCCCCCCCCCAACACACACACGCCAATCCTCTCACAGGCTGGTGCCTTCTGGATTTTTCAAGCATCAATACATTCAGCTTATAAACATATAGGCAGGTGTAAGTAAATATAATTTCTTCCAAGAAAAGGCCTTATTCTACTTGAGCAATAGTTCCCTAAGTTGCACAGAATAATTTCTTACTTAGGGCTTAATCACTGTGCTGTTAAAAGCTCTGCTCTGCCCACTGGAATGCCTTCTCCTTCTGATCCCTCATTGGCAGTAGTTGTTTTAACCTATCAGAAACTGATCAGGTTACCATTAATCAGGCTTTTAACTTAGTTGTTTGAAGTCTTTAAAATACATTAAGAAAAAAATCAAACAGAGATTTTGCCCAAATTTAAGCAACTTAGAAATAAACCAACTGGATTAGGGAAGTAAATGAAGCAGTCTGCTGTTCACAGAGCATGCATTATCATTTATAATCGCTGTCTCATTTCACCTTAGATTGGCAAGTCATTTTATATAGTTCAAACATTATTTTAAGTGGTGGTTGTAGTACTGGTGCTTTCTCTTAAAAATCTTAAGCAGGATAAAGGAATCCTGCTTCCGTGTGGATCCCAGGTTTCACCGCAGAGACCTGCCAGGGGAAAGGCTGATTTCTGCACCTTTCCAGAATTTTGATTTTTTTTCATTCTCTGTGATTTACTACCAAAAGCCTCATGGATGAAGGTTGAACTTTGGAATTCCACCGAGGGCCTCCCTCGCCCAGACGCACTGAGATGTGTGTGTGCCTTACCCATTCACTCCACCAGAATGCAGTTAGGACTCCTGAAGAAACAGTATTTGGGAGCCAGGTTAGTGGACGGTGAGTTACAAGTTGAATGAGCGAGGCTCACCCCCGTTGGTTTCCTAAGGACTCCAAGCGGTCCCGGTGTTTTACTGTCGTGCAACACACAGGGTGTCGCATTGCAAAGTATCTGGAAAGTGGCACCTCTGTATTCAGCTGGCCACACAGCTGTGCGAATGGCAGCAGGGCTGCCCGGATAACTGTCTGCTGGAAACGCCGCCGGGCCCTAATTAGAATATTCCCGTGGAGCAGATCACCGGGGCGATGGAAGTGATAAGGGGCGCTCCTTTGGCTGCAGAGGCCCTGCGGGGTTCCGATTGTTCCGCCCGGCTTGGCACGTTCTGGAGACGGTTGCTGGAATGCGGACGGGCACCCGGCTGCGAGCGCCCCGCAGCCCCGACACCAGCAGTTGCAGAGGAGCCAGCCCTGTGCGCGCTGCGCGCTGGGCGCGGGGGTAGCCGCCGCCCGTGGCTGCCCCTCGGCCGGGAACGGAGCAGCGGCCCGGCGGCGCGGAGCAGAGGACCGTGCGGCCCGGCGCCCAGCACGGACCAGGACCGCGGGACCCGGAGGGCAGGCCCCCGCTGCGGACAGTGCCAGGGTGTGAAGATCGGGCTCTGGAACCGCATGAGGGTCCGCACGTGCAGGGAGCCCGGCGGGGACACGCTGCGAGCCAGCGCGCAGACAAAACCACCCAGACCCCTAGCCTAGGAAAAGACGTGATTCCAGTGGACTGATATGCAAACATAAAAGTTTCTGGTGGGGTTGTTTTCTTTTTCTCTTCTTCTTCTCATTGCAGCCCTAGTGGCAACTCTAAAGGGAGGGCCTCCTTAGGCTTTATTGTGTGAAAGGTCCCCACAAGAATTCACGAATTTGGTAAATGTTGCTGGTCAGTAACACCAGAGGCTTTAGATGCCTTATTGTGCAGGAGGGTGAAGCAAGTTCAGATTCATAATTTAGACAGAAAAGACCCACCTGCAGGCAGGTTGCTACTAGGAGAAGGATAGGATGTAAAATGGGCTCTGGAATTCATTGTGCCCAGGGTTTAGGCCGGCAGGAAATTACAAAAGGTTCAGGGACCATCGAGGGGGGGAAAGCCATGACTGCTCTCAGGAAGGGATCTTTACCCCTCCGTTTACCTCTGAGACCCCAGGCCTCAGCAGGCACGCAGTACTAGCACAGTTTTCCTTGGTTGCAGGCTTTTTTTTTTTTTTTTTTGGTGTTTTTTTAAATACTGGAACTGCTGGGTTTCAACCATTCGCTACAGTTTTCTTTTTTTTTTTTTTTCTTCATCAGCATAAAATATCAAGGGGCAGGCCAGCCAACCTTACACGTAAGGTTTCAGTGGTGAAAGGGATGGAAGGAGAACAGTGTGGAGTTGTAAGAAAAGGAACCATGGTTGGGCAAAGGTCTCATTTCATTCACATCTAAAAAACTGTCGCATTTTCCTCAGAGAAAAATCTTTGAAGTGAAGCAGAACCGAAATGTTTTCCTTGATCATTCTGTTCTAAATAAATTGTGCTTTATTGTTTAGGAAATTCCAGGTTTTAAAAGTAGTACTTTGGGCTCTTCCCCCAATTATGTATGCTTTAGGATTCCATCAGGAATTTTTACAGGCCCCTTCTATACCTCAGGCTTTTGGGTATCAGCTCAGGACTTAGTTTCTCAACTTGGCTAATAAGTCTATGAAAAGAACCACCACTACAGCTCGAAGCAGATTCTCTCTTCTGCTCACTGAGGTTTGGTGCAGAGTGTTGATGAGGTGTCAGAGTCTAGAATGTTAAAACTTTCTCCTTTGTAACTGACAGGGACAAAGTTGTGATTTTATCAGTAAAATAAACTGATATAATTTATAGGGATATACAGGAAGCAGATGTCTGCCTTGGCAAGTTGCCATTTTTATAGCCCTTGTTTCAAACACAAGCCACACTTTTAAATAATTAGTTACTTACTAATGAGATCCAAAAAATAAGTCGTCAAAATAGAAGAAGAAGGTCGACTCTTGAGTGACTAAAGGGCCTATTTTTTTTAAAAAAAAAATCTGTTTCAAACGAGGGGTGGAGGGTAGGAATTGGTATTCTCTGGGACCATTAATTAGTGTGATTTTTCAGTCAGTGCCTGGGGCTCTACCTCTTCTCACAGGAGTCCCTCTGTGCAGTGATGAGTATTTGGAGGGTTTATTACTTTGTTAAATTGAAGTCCTTTGCTTGGGGTAAAAACCAACAACTCCCAAAACCAAGTTTGTCATGGAACTTCAGTGACTTGTCTCCTCACTGCTGTTAATTAGCTCTGTCTGCTAAGGAAGAGGCTGATTTCTTACCAGGAATCCCATCTCTTCATGGGTTTTTCTGGTCCATTGGCTTGTTTCTGTTTGCAGTTTGAATTTAGTAAACTCCATTCATATTCAACCAATAAAACTGTGTTTTGAGGGGGGAAATTATAGTAAATGCCTGTTTATCCAAAATGATTGGGAGTGGAGTGTTTTGACTAATTAAAGATTCCTATTAAAATTTTTAGCTTTTATGTAATTGCCAGTTTTCAAAGAAATACTGGAGTAAAGACATACAGTTGAACCAATGGCATGGTAGATTTAAGACATCGGATCAGGACTTAGTCACCATCTGCGTCATGGGGTCCTCACTAGATCCTGTATTTACTACACATTCTTCTGGGTCTGAGGTGCTGGGAAGACAGCCAAGGCTTGTCCTCAGGGCGCTTACTGTCTGGAGGCGGGATGGACTTTCAGCAAAAATTCCAGATGAAGAGTTCACTGGGCTAGAGACTCAGGTAGGCTGTTGGAATTCAGTTGGAGTGCAGTTCATTGATAGCTTAGGACTGCATAGCTTGTGCAGTCAGCTAAGACTTCATTTGGGACCTATTGCACCGAGTACGTAAGCAGTGAACAAAAGTCTGTAGAGCAGTTGCCTACAAGCTTTAGTGCGCCTGATCGTCACTAGTGCTGGTTAAAATGCAGGTTCCCTGGTGCCACCCTCCAGGATATTAAGGGATTGGACCTGGCAATCTGAATGCTTCACAAGCATTACAGAGGGCAGATTCAAGTGGCTCTTGTACCACTCTGAGAAACAGTGCTGTGGTTGGGGTTGAACTGTTCTTGTGGAATACTTTAAAGATGATATTTAAATCAATTTTGGGGGAGTGTTACGAAATTAAGGAATTTGTTAGAGCTAGAAGGGGCCATCAAACATTTCTCCCTCCAGGGTCTTTATCTGGATTCATGCAAAAGCTTGGGGGGGGGGGGTCCGTGTTCCCTCTGAAATTAAGTGAACACTTGAGTGTTTAAGGATATTCTTCTACGGAGAGGATCCATAACTTCTAACATATTCTTAAAGAGGACTGCACCTCCTCCCCCCAAGGCTAAGTCCCACTGTGTGCTTCTGTCATGTGACAGATGAGAAACCAGGCACTGAGCAGCTCCGTTTAGGTAACGAGGCCTCGCCCCGGACTTGTGCAGGGTGGCAGCCCTGTGAACGACATTGTGAGTTCCTTCACACCGGTGTACTTGGTCAGGGCTCTCTGAGGGCTGTTTCTGAATTTGCAGTGGGTCTTACAATTGATATGTAAATTTAACTTTGTGCTTCTTTTTTTTTTCTTATTTATTCCAGAAAAGCTATTCTTAAATAACTTGTGTGTTTTGCAATGAATGACACTGAGTAATCAAGGGAAAGAAATGGAAGTTAGTGGAAAAGCTGGTATGCGGCCTCTGGGTCTTAAAGTTTTCTAGAGACTTGAATTCCAGATTTCTTGTACAATCAAGAATTTGCAGTTTCCTTGCAAATCTGAGTTAAGGATGACTTAAAAATTTCATCTGCTATTTTAACTCTTTTCATTGGTTAGGCAGTTGCTTATTTTATTTCAGTAATCATTTTGGTGGAACATTTTTGCTAAATGTAGAAAAGAAGCAAATGACTCAACTGAAGAAATGCCCACCATAAGTGTTAGTTACAATCTAGATAGCTGGAAGAAAACATTCTAGAGAGGGTACTTGTCATCTTTTCTTGTATTCTTGTATTTCATGGCTGCAAAAAGAAAAAAAAAGAACATGACACCAAATTGAGTGAAAGTTGATGAATGATGAGTTACGGCGATTTATCACATGAATGAAGCCAGTGAAAGGCCGACTAACTGAACTTGCCTTTAGCTGAGTTTTAATATTTCTTAAGTGGTTCCAGTCTTTTCTGTTGGCAGTCTTTTGACTTTCTGTGGGATCGAGAGCGTGTTGTTCTATTACCTTTGTTTAAAAAAATATAACTGAAATGATTTGAAATGGTCTCATGTTTTAAGAAAGCTTAAAGAATTTGGTTTACCTAGCCAATTAGGATCAAGAAGCACATTGCAATTTAGATATCTCAGTGAGAGGAAGCAAAAATCACTGGCTTCTTGACCTGAATTATCCTCTGATTCAGAACTTCGAGTAGGGCCTGGGTCTGAGAAATTGCACTCTCTTTAAACACATCTAATTAATTAAAAGCCTTCCCCTGCTTGGAAAGTTGTCCCAATGCCCCTTCCTATAAAGTTGGCCACCTGAAGAGACATTTGTAGATGTGGCTTAAAAGAGTAATGTGACCCTTGGGTTTCGCACTATAAACACAGCTGTAAATTGAGATATTTAGATCATTTAATAACAAATGCCCAGTAGGAATTTGGGGAAAGTCCCACATTATGGACATTGCCCTCTGTTCTCCTTTTGCACGTGCAGACACTAAGACTGGCTTGTTAATAAAACTTTGATGCATTTTTTTTTTGCAAGAAAACATGTAGGGAAGGCTCATCCACGTTTTGAACCTGCTAAAGCGGTAGGCACCTCCTCAGGGGACAGGTGCAGTGGGCTTTTGAGGGAGTTGTTTTCCCCCTCTTATTTGAAGTTGATGACGCTGTTGTGTCCTTCAGGTGTTCCTGGTACCAGAGAGCTGAAGTAATGAGAAGGCATCATGGAGGCCCAGTCCCACAGCTCCCTGACCACTGAGAAGAAAAAAGTTGAGAATTCTGTAGTGAAATGCTCCACTCGAACAGATGTCAGCGAGAAAGCGGTGGCCTCCAGCACTACTTCCAATGGTGAGCAGCCTCGGGGATTACCAGCAGCCAACCCTACCGTCATTTTTATGTTCTCTGCATTCCTTGTGAATTGAGTATCTGCACCTGGACCAGTGTTTGTTCTAGAAGGGGCTAAAGAAAGCAGATGGGATTGAAGTGTGTGTGTGTGTGGGGGGCGGGGAGGGAGTACAGGATGGGCAGGCTTTTGTAATCTCTATTTTGGCACCAAAACAACATGTTTTCTTTCCAATTTTCTAATTTGAGATGTATATGTGATGGGTTGTTTATCATAGAAAGTTCCTGTTTGGGCATTTTGGAAATCATCTTGATTGGTCTGGCAGGAGTTCCGAATCCTTTTCATTTCACGTGGAAAAGCCTACACTAGTCAAAAAAAGTTATTAGTTATTGCAGAAGACACAAAAGTTGCCTCGTCAAAATTAGCGACGGGATTCCTTTACCCCCAACTCTCAAGTAGTCTGCTGTAAAGGAGTTTAGAAGTTAATGGTTGAGCCTCAAGGTAACATGAATATCTGAGATACAGGTTTTGCTGTTGGCTTATAAAAATTTAATTTACCTAATTTGTGTTCAGAGATAGCATAGAGTTAGTTCACTGTTTCTACATGCTATATTAATATTTTAAGCAAAGTGTTCAGAGGCATTTCAAGTCAAGCGTGGAGCATTGAAAATGAATTCCAGAGCCCCTTCTGGAAATAACAGACTGTACAGGTCAATAGTAACCTTTGCTTTCTTTCCCTGCTTTTCCACCTTGGAGGCCGTTACTACCTTTGCAGTTTGTAGAGTTCATAGCTACCCTGGCCTCCCCGAATTGCACGCTGCTCTTCCACATGCCCTGGTTGGCCTGCTCTCCCTTTCTTGGACACTGCGTATCTGGGCACACTGATTTGCATGAGCTAACCTGCTACCTCCCTCTCAGTGGGCATGTTTTATTTATTCCTAGAAAGATTTTACTAGGTTGATTTACAGTATTTTTGCCATACAATTGGGGAGTCCGAATCATAGACTCCAAGGGCAGAAATCTAGTAAAAACACCGCACCTTCCTGTCCTGACTGTTGGCACTGCCTGAGCTGACACACTGAGGAGCTTGCCCCTGGTCTCTGTGCCCATCCTCATCCATGGTGAGTAAGTGCTACTCAGGTGTCCTTCGCAGGTGTCACCAGTGTGCATTGATGGCTTGACCAGGTGAAGGGAGGGGCTGGCCGGCTGGTGTTAAACCTGCTGGCTAGTGAGTCCTGTTTAGAATTGATCCTTAGGGAGATATATTGATGTCTTCATTAAGATAATGAATTTACTTTACAAATACATGAAAATATATCTGTACTTCTCCCTTTATTTTTGGTGTTTCAAGTCAGAACTGGAGCTTATCTTAATTGAGCCTGGTATTGGCATTATTCTTCCAATGTAGTTATAAAAAAACCACATGACTTCCCCCCCCCCCTAGAATTTTTAAAAGTTAGACAAATTTATTATTTCAGAAGTAGAATCAGTCCATGCAGTGTTGCTTATTTGGTAAATTTAATAGTACTTTTGTAGGAATAAGCACTGTCTGCGTATTCTGCTTTATGGGAAACATGGACTTTTGGTTATCTTTGTAGCTGATGTGAGGGAGTGTGAATGTGCATTGAGTGTGAATGTGCAGGGGCTGTGTGGATGTGCGTGTGTGAAGGGAGGAGTGTGAGTAGGTAGGGGATGTGATATGGGCAGCCCCTATGAACCACTGTCGTTTCTGTGACTTTCAGCAGAGGAACAGCAGTGGCCTGCTCTCGTGAAGGTGCTGCGGCTTCTGCCACTCCCGCACCCACACACATGCTCAGGACGTGTTTGGTGCTCCTGTCATGGTCTTCAGCCACTCTGACCAGGGGTTGCCATTATGAACCCATGTAGGGTGACTAGGAACAGAATTAAACCAGCAGTCCTGGGGCAGCCAGGAAGCCACTCAAGAGCATTAGCCAAAGAAGGAGCAGTTATGTTTTACAAAGTTAGTCCGATAGTCTGAACTAACCACAGAACTGACTCTGAATCACATGCCACTGGCTTCCCCGTTGATCAGCCTGTGCGCTTGAAGCACCCATGGCCTTCTAAAGGGGTGTAAAACCTATCCCTGTTGGGGGCAAACGCTCATTAGTCATGTTGGCAGGGCACTTACATCAATGACAGCTGTCCTAGAAATCCTGGTAATTTTCGCCATTTTCCCAGGGTTCCTGTTTCTTCTAAAGGATTTACTGCTTTTTATATTGGGATGACATAAAGACCCAATCTAAAACAAAGAAAAATAGTTTTGTTCTTATGCATGAATTGAAACCCTACTGGAAGGTTAAAGGAAAACCAGCAAAAAAAAGTTTAGTGATGGGAAAAGTAAAATAAAGGAATATAAACCTCTTTCTCGGTGATTGTGAAATGCTAGTAATTGTAATGGCCTTTTAAACAAAGTCCTGTGCAGGTTTCATCTAACTAGTTCAGTCTCTTTACAGCTCAAGCGCCGTGCTCATGGGATGGGATGGCCCGGCCTTTTCTTTGTTCTGCAAGCTTCTGTCTAGTTGCACCCTTTCCTCTGCACTCAGAGGTGGTCACACAGCTAGTACCTGGGCTTTGGTCCTGTGCCCCATTGGGTTTTAGAGCTCATGGGTGGGCACTTTCAAAGGTTGACACTCCGTGTGTGTGCCGGCTGGTGGCTGCCATTGCCATGGTCATTGGTCCATCCATCCGTGTGTGCCGGCTGGTGGCTGCCATTGCCGTGGTCATTGGTCATCCATCCGTGTGTGCCGGCTGGTGGCTGCCATTGCCATGGTCATTGGTCCATCCATCTGTTTTTGTCTCTGTTGCTTCCCTTTCTTCCTCTTTTTTCCTCCAAACATTTCAGAAGTGCTTGGATTCCTGTAATAAGATTATTCACAAAAAGGAAATTAAAATATTTTGGATCCTACAGTAGTAGATCGTACTGGTTGCTAGTTTCCGGGAGGTTCTTATGCTTCCTTTACAAAGCTCTGAGATTCAGGAATTTATAAATGAACAATTAAAAATGCATCAGGAACCAAGCGAATGTATTACGTGAATTTTCTCTCCTGTCCAAAATTTCATGATTGAAGTACAGCAAACAAACGTATTTGTTATTGGTGCTGCGAGGTTGACTTCATTAACTTCCCAGCCATTATCGTGCTGCAGTTTGTACCTGATCGTGAGCTTTCCAGCCAAACATGCACATTCCAGTGCATGTCCTTACAGATCTGTTTTCTTTCTTTTCTCAGCTAAGTATCTGCTCCAGAATAACATTCATACAGAGTTTTGTTTAAGCACACACAACGAAAAGGTATGGTTCAAAAACCTTGAACAGCATTTTAAGTAAGCATTTGCCTCTTAACACTGAACTTTAAAATAACACAAATTAAAAACTATGCTCTAAGTCTTCTATGGAAAAAAAAAGAAGACAAATTTGGTTTTTGTATATAAAGCATTTAGTACTCTTTAATCAGAAACCTAAATGTGTGATTCATGTGCCATACTTAGGTTTTAAGCTTTACTGTTATTTATTAAGCATAAATGACAAAAGAGAAGACATTTGATTTTCTGGATATTTGTTCAGTACAATAGCGATTAAATTATCATTTTTGGAATCGGTATCTTTTACATATAAAATGTGCACTAAGATATTTAGTGTTATTGTTTACTTAAAAAATCTGGTAATATCCTAATATTATAAGTAAAAAGCCCTAATAATCTGTTTGTTTCTGGTATTGATTTCTAAGCTACATGTTGTGTTTTATAACTTATAAACGTTTTTTTAATAAGGATCTTTCAATGTTTTGAACATTCTCATTATCCTATAAAATTTTCTTCAATGACTTGTAAATGTCGACTTTTCAGTTTGAAGGGTTTTGTCTCATTTTTGGCCTATGGATATATTTTGAAGGAGCAAGCTGATATTTTTTATTTAAAATTGTGCTTAATCAGTAGCATTCAGAATGTCAACAAAACAGCTGTAATTTTTTTTTAACTACAGAGTGGTATTCGGTTAACAGAACAACAGTTCTTTCGTATAAGTGCATCAGAGACAATTGAAGATGAGAAAACTACCATCCCCATATATAACTAATTTTTTCTGGGCACCAGTACAGAACCTGGTTTAAATTTCCATGCCAATTTACAACCCCCATACTGTACCAGGCAAGGTTAGTGGCTATTGAAAATACCACCAGGCCAGAGCTATCTAAAGACACATTTGGTAGTGTGTTAACTGTACAAGAAAAGATACTGTACAGTTTGCAAACAAATCTTACACAGCCTTACATGTCAGTTTTTTTCTTTCAAAGGAGTGAATGAGTACAGGGCGGTTAAATGCTTTATAGACAAGAAAAAAAAAACCGCACCAGACCCAACTTAGTCATGGTCATCATCTTCTTCATCTTCATCTTCTTCCTCCTCCTCCTCGTCCTTCTTTTTCTTGCTTTTTTCAGCCTTGATGACTCCTTTTTTTGCTGCATCAGGCTCTCTTTTAACTCAGTGTGCAGCAGGCTCCTTTCCGTATTTCTCCTTCAGCTTAGCTGCCGTCTTTCCACTGGCTGCTTGTTACCTGCGGCAGTGGGATTCCACATCTCTCCCAGCTTCCTTGCAGCATCACCAGTGGACAGGCCGCGATGCTCTCCTTTGATTTTTGGGTGATCCTCGGAACAAAACAAGAAAAAGGCCGGAGGAGACCTCTGGATGACATTGGGATCCATGAACTTCTTTTTTGTTTCCCCTTTAGGGAATATACATTTCCATTTCTTTCGTAACAGGCCGTGTCCTCCTTTGCTATGTTGTCTTCATGTTTTCCTCTGTCTCTGAGCACTTCTTAGAAAACTCTCAGAAGTTGACTGCTTTAAAAAAGAAAGAAGGAAAATAATAATACACGCATGTAGGCCATGGTCTTGGGGATCTTTTATCAGATCTGATAGTTATTGGGAACTATCAACTTAAAGTGATAGACAGCTGAAATGATTAGACTAATGGTGATGCAATATGAAACCAAAATTGATAGATTATTAATAACAGAGAGGAAGTTCCCTGTTCACTTTGATTCTTTCAAAAAGAAGGGCTTGATTTTTCTCTGCTTAAAATTTTTTTTTTAATCCTCACCTGAGGATACATTTTCATTGATTTTGAGGGAGAGAGAGAGAGAGAGAGAGAGAGAGAGAGAGAGAGAGAGACATTAATGTGAAAGAGAAACATTGCTTGGCTGCCTCCCACATGCATTCCGACCAGGGATTGAATCTGCAGTTTAGGAATGTGCCCTGATTGGGATTGAACCCACAAGCTTTTGGTTACGGGATGACACTCCGATCAATGGAACCACCTGGCCAGGGGCTTTTTTTGAGGTTTTCAAGGGGAAAGTGGTATGAATGGTCTGTAAACAATAAGGAGATACTTTATTTTCCCCCTTGGACTTATGATTTGTTTTTAAACTGCCCAGCACATCGTTGTTAATCGTGATGGTGATTTCTGTTGGCCTCCAGGCTGGGAGTAAGAAGGCTTAGTTCTGTGCAGTTCATACCATAGAGGCAGTAGGTTGTGAGTTTTTGGTTTCTTGTCCCTTTAGGTGTTCCAGCCTTCTTTTCTTGCCACGGCCCGTTTCCTGGCGTGTGACAGTTGGAGGGAAAGGACTGTCAGATAAAACAGGTTTCACTCTGTAGGGTCCTGGTGAGGGGCACCCACAGGCTTCGATGTCAGAAAGCTGTGGATTGGGTTCTGGCAACACCACGGATTAGCTCTGTGAGCGCGGGGAAATTCACTTCTCACAGTCCCAGTTTCTTCATCTACTTACCAAGGTAAATAGTTCAACCCACTTCAAAAGCTCCCAGAAGAGTACCTGAGGCAACTGATGCCTGTACCATTCTAACAGCACCTCCCATGGTAAGATCTTAGCAAATGTCAGCCATTGTTCTTAGGAGAAATCGTGTGGATAAGTTAAATGTTACGAATCCAAACAAAAGGATTATTATTTTTTTTTTATTTTTGAAAATACACATTGGTTTTCAAATTAAGGAAAAATGTTTGGCAAAATCAGTTTTGAATTTGCTGGACTCTATTCCAAATGTGACCAGATCTGCACGTCTTATGAGATGTATCAAAGTTTCTCTACCTTCTGAGTGCCTTTTTTTTTAAGTCAGAAAATAGGGAAGATAATTTTCAGAGAATTTATTTTGATTTTTTTAACTTTGAAAACTATATGTCTTTGCATTAGAAACAGCCCACGCAAGTCCCTTGTCTTGATTATTTTTCTTGATTATTTAAACTGTTTCCCTTCAGGTCAGCGATACCCATTTACAGAGTGGTTGTGCTGGATTAAAGGTAGATTTTATTCTTTTAAAAAGAGATTTAACATTTTAAGCCAATTAACCAATAACGAATAATCTGCTTCTCCTAAAAACCCTTGCTCTCTTGAGCTCCAAACTCACATGTCTCTGAACCCCGGCAACCTCTGTATTCTTATTTTGGCTGAGTATATCGCCTTTTCTGTGGTCACCCAGGCTTGAAACCGCACAGTCACCTTTGACCCCTGCCTCTCATGCTTCCCATGTACGAACCAGTTTTGAGGTCCTGGTAGATTTTCCTCTGTAATTACTCACCCATGTGTCCCTTAAGGACGGCTACTGCACTGTGCTATTTAAAACCTTACTACCTCATTCCTAGACAATTATGGTAAAGCAACCTTTATATCCCAGCAATTTTCAACCTTTTTCATCTCATGGCACACATATACTAATTACTAAAATTCCCTGGTACGCCAAAAATATATTCTTTGTTGATCTGACCGTGGGTTTTGATTCACCGGATGGCTATTGTTCTGTTGGCTATTGTCATTTTTTAATTTGACAATCTAAGGGAAAAGTGGTCAGTGCCCCTGACTAAATAGTCAGGTATTGCATGTTGTAAGAATTCTTGCAGCTCAACGGTGCTCTCCAGTCACCTTGCGTTTGTTCTCTTCTATTCTCTTTCATTGCATTTGCCCCTGCCATATGCATCTTTTTACTATTCTGCTTATGCCACACCCCTTCTCTAGAACCTTCAGTGATTCCCAGCTACTTCCGAAATCTGACCCTAGTCTGACTTTGCAATTTGATATGCTGTCACTACAACGTCCCATCCATAACCTATTTTTTGCTAACTTGTGTGGCTCTTTGCCTTTGTTCATATTGTTCCTACAGAGAACAAGTGTTTTTCCTAAGATCAGTGCATGTTTAAATTATTCTCAGATGTAACTATGTCCTTAATCTTTTTTTTCTCCATGTAGTTTTGGGTCCTTTTTGGGACTTACCTAATAACACTTGATTTTTTTGTATTTTATTTTTAATTCTAATTACTAGATTATATTTTATTTATTTATTTTTTAAATATATTTTATTGATTTTTTTACAGAGAGGAAGGGAGAGAGATAGAGAGTCAGAAACATCGATGAGAGAGAAACATCCATCAGCTGCCTCCTGCACACCCCCTACTGGGGATGCGCCTGCAACCCAGGCACATGCCCTTGACCGGAATCGAACCTGGGACCCTTGAGTCCACAGGCCGACGCTCCATCCACTGAGCCAAACCGGTCAGGGCTAGATTATATTTTAGAGAAGTTTTAGGTTTGTAGAAAAAACGAGCAGACAGTAAAGGGTTCCTATGTACCCTTCTCCTCATCTGCTCACCATTTTCTCTATTATGAATGTTTTGCATTAGAGTGGTACATTTTTATAATTGATAAACTAATATTGATACACCATTATTAACTTAAGTCCATAGTTTTCATTAGGGTTCACTCCTTGTGCTTCATTTACTCATCTCCCTCTCTCTCTCCCCCCCCATAATACTTAATTTTTTCATTTTAGTTAGAATTTTTGGAGAGTAGCACTTGGTTTGTTTTTTCCTCATGCCAGTCCCCACCTCCCATTCAGTGTTTTGTGCTGGGAGGTTCTCAGCAGACACTGAATAAGCCTGCCAGAAGTTTACTCGGCTCAGTGTAGGCAGGGGGCTATGTCAGTGATAGTGAACCTATGACACGTGTGTCAGAGGTGACACGCGAACTCATTTTTTTGGTTGATTTTTTTTTTTTGTTAAATGGCATTTAAATACATAAAATAAATATCAAAAATATAAGTCTTTGTTTTGCTATGGTTGCAAATATCAAAAAATTTCTATATGTGACATGGCACCAGAGTTAAGTTAGGGTTTTTCAAAATGCTGACACGCCGAGCTCAAAAGGTTCGCCATCACTGGGCTATGTGGAGCACAGCAGAAGTGTTAATGTTCATGCCAAGGTTTGAATTTTAGCTCTACTGCTTAATTGCTGTGTGGTCTTGGGCTAATTACTTAACATCTCTGAGGTTGGTAGAGTGAGTACCCAAACCTGTTAGCTATTATTAGTAACTAGGGGCCCAGTGCACGAATTCATGCACCTTGAAAGGAACTGTGGGCCGCGAGGCTGTGGTGGGCACAGATGCTTGTCTTGCCCATCCTCCGCACCCCCGCCCGGCCCCTGGTCCCCTCTCTCCTGGCAGTCTTGCTCCCACCACGGCTCCTACTTGCTGATGGCGCCGGCCTGGCTCACAACCGCTGACAGCATGGAGCAATTGGGGCCAGCGCCAGCAGCGGGTGAGAGGGGGCTGGCCCTGTCAGTGGGTGGGAGTGGTGGCTGCTGCCCCGATCTTCCCTCAGGAGCATGGGGAGGTGGAGAAACCCTCAGGGGTGATCAGGCTGACAGCCACCACTTGCACCCGCTGACGGCCCCAAGCAATCGGGACCGGTGCCAGGCGCCAGCAGCAGGTGTGAGCGGTGGCTCCAGCGCCGGCTGTGGGTGCGAATGGGGCTGGTGCTGGCAATGGGTGCAAGTGGCAGCTCTGGGGCTGGCAGCGTGTGCAAGTGGGGCCATCGCCAGCAGCAGATGCCAGAGGTGGCTGCCCGCCCCGATTGCCCCTCAGGAGCAGGGGGAGGTGGAGAAGCCCTGAGGGGCAACCGGGGCCAGCAACCACCACTCGCACCCACTGATGGTGCCGAGCAGTCTTGGCCGGTGTCAGGCACTGGCAGCGGGTGCGAGCGCCGGGTGAGATCGCGGCGCATGGGAGCAAAGAATTTTCAGTAACTACCAGAGGCACGCCCCGATGACAGTGACCGGTGCCCCACCTTGGTCTGGTACCCTCACTTACCTGTTGCACCATCCCGCCATGGCCAATGCCCACCATGTTCCACACACGCCCCCTGGTGGTCAGCACACATCATAGTGTCTGGTTGTTCCTCTGTTCGGTCTATTTGCATATTAGCCTTTTGTTATATAGGATAGTAATAATGTCTACTGGATATAATTTGGTAGGATTTAATTCAATGTTAAATCTCACTCCTTTTGGTACAATATCATTTGTTAATAATCTGTAAGTGGTTAAGCTGCAATCTGAGAGAATTAGTGGGGTTGGCTAATGGTCCTTAAAATGTGGTGGTCATCAGGGTGTGGCTTAACAGGCAGGTTGATAATAGGAGCTGGGGTCAGGAAATAGTACTTCAAGCCACTAGTCCTGAAATTGGCATGAGTTTAGATTTAACGATTCAGTTACTTTTAGGGTGTACTTCGCATTCATTGTAGTTTCAGGTTGAAATCAGCCATTCTTAAGGCTCCTTTTTTCTCTTGTATATAGCTATTGTGTTTTTACTCTAAAAAACACCTTTTGGGTGCTCAGATAAATCAGGAAAAAATAGATATTCCCAAACTTTATTTTACTATTTTTTTTTTTTTTGTTAATCCTCACCTGAGGATATTTTCCCATTGATTTTTAGAGAGAGTGGAAGGGAGGGGGAGAAACAGAGAGAGAGAGACATCTATGTGAGGGAGGCCCATCTGATTAGTTGCCTCCCGCACGTGCCCAACCGGGGCAGGGGATTGAGCCTGCAACTGATTTACGAGGTGTGAATCAGTGTCAGGCACCGGCAGCGGGTGCGAGGTTCTTGATCAGAATCGAACCCATGACCCTTCAGTCTGAGGACGGACACTCTCTTCACTGAGCCAAACCGGCCAGGGCTGTTTCCCAAACTTTGGAGTAAAAAGAAGCCGCAGTATGATTGATGTGTTCTGTTTGTGGAAAGTTTCTGGGTTGCCCTTCATTACTTATGATCATGTGATGTGGGTAATTCATATTTCCAGAAACAAACTGGTCAGAATCAGAAATAGCAACTGAAGAGTGGAAGCCCCGGGGGTAAGATAGTGCTTGTGGGAGGAGCCTCCCTCCAGGGAGGCAGGGCATGGCCTTCCATCCTTGCACCACTTTGAGCCCCAGGTTGGGAGAGAGAGAGGGAGAGAGAGAGATTGCTTTAACAGGGAGCTCACACCCTGAGAGGCGAGTATGTGCGGGCAGCACTGGGAAACATGAGGGTCCCAGGCAGAGGAGAAGGCGAGGTGAGGATGAAAGGAAAAACCTTCACATCTTGTTTACATGGAAATCTTTCCAAGTAGATCAGTTGTAATTTTTATTTAAAAAGAATTACAAACAACATAATTTATTCTTTTTGGTGTAGAGATCTATGAGTTTTGACAAATCCAAGAAGGCATGTAACCACCACCGCAATCAAACAGAATAGTTTCCAGCACCTCTAAAATTTCAACAAATACTTATTTTTTAAACTCGGTATGGTAATACATGAAGTATGAGTCACCAGTAATATTAGAAAGCATTAGAACTACAGTTAGTATCTGACAGTATTTGACTTTGAGTTTTTAAAAAATTCATGATGTTTTAGGTCTTCTTAGCAGAACTTACTTGTTTTCCCCCCTTTCTATTTAAATAGGTCCTGTTGCATTCATTACAACTAAAATATACTTGAACACTGCTCGGAAATATATAACCTAGTGTCTGCCAGTCTGAATCTTTTTCTGTGTCCAATCAACGTATTGTTTCCTTTTAGGCCAATTTAAAATGCCATTTTATACTTAAAACTACAAGGCAGCCATATTAATGAGGGCTTTTTTCTGTTATTGTTTTGCTACTATGAATTAATTGCACAAGAGGTAGGAATCAGAACATGTAATGCAGCTTAACCTAGAGGAAAGATATCAAAGGTTTTAAATATTCCTTTTTTTTTTTATAACATTCTTTTCCCCTTTACTTTTATAAATAGGACTTCATTTCAGGTAGGGGACATTTATATATAAAAGTTATTCCTAGTCTGACTTAGGCTGCTGTTTTTTCCTTTCTTGCCTTTCCCCCCCTTTCTTTGACTCCTCTCTCTTCTATTTTTTTTCCCCCTTTAGTGCTAGAAAGTTGAGTTCCATCCCAATTATTAAATCTTAGGAGACCATTCCCACATGGTTCTGTAAATGGTAGCTTCATCCCGCGTTCTTTCATCTCTTCCCCTGCTCTCTGGCTTGACAGTTGAAAAGGTCTGACTGTGCCACACAATGGTTTGATTGGTTTCTCTGGGGGAGACTTTCCCTGCCTCATCATTCGCTAGGCAGGTGGACCAGAAAGTCTCTTGATTCTTTTGTTGCCTCTCAAAGTCCGAGGTCTTTGACTGAATAAATCCGCCGTCATGGGATAATTTGCTAAAAGGGGACTGAAAGATGTGAGAGAAAAGCCTCGCGACTTGGGTGCTGCATTAATGAAATAACTGGGCCTTGGAGTTTGCAATTGAAAAATCACCAGGAATGCAATGGGTGGAGTCGGGCTTCTTTTATTTCCCATAATAAACTTTTAGTTCTGTCATTTAAAGCGTGCGTCTCCCTTTGCTCACCGGCTGGCCTGAGGGTGTTTGCGTTTGTACCCATGTTTGAAGGGGACAGCCCTGTCCAGCGGAATGCTGTTTGGGCGCTGTATCTAGTTAGTCATTAGATTATTACTAGTGGATGGAAAGAATTCCATATGACAGGACTAAGGTTGAGTTAACACAGGACGAAAAGTAATTTACAGATAGGCTGTCCCCAGCCATCTTTGTAGCCCCTGATAAGGTTTCATTTCAGAATGGATAGGCGACATTTCCACTTACCGGCCCATTCTGAGACACCTGTGATAACAGCTTCTGGATCCTAATTGAAATTGGTTTCAAAATGGATTTTCACTTTTCTCTGTCTGTGGAAAATATTGAATAGGCTCAGAGCTGCCACAGAGAACCCTGGGCCTTGGAAAATGGAGCGGGAAGCTAGGATCATCTTTCATAACAGTGTCGATGATATGACAGTTTTGTTATCTGTCTTATTAATGAAATCATTGATCACCTGATGAGGAAGATAATAAACTACGTTTCACCAGTGTTCACAAAGCTCATTTAGATTCGCATTACAAATAAGGAGGGGGGAAACCTAAACACCAATGGAACTACAGGAGTGAAGGTCAATGAAAACTTTTCATTCCCAAAGTGACCATTTCAGATCAGAACATTCTGGGCAATTGCAGTCTTAAGTATTTTAAAATTATGGAAGCCAACGTTATAGTCAAGGAACTATCTTTTTTTGGCCATGGGGGCTAGCTAGCATTTTTAGTAAAGACTCATTCAGTGAATCAGAAGGAGAAGGGAAGTTCTGAACTGTATCAGTGCTTTGTACTGGGGAGAATGGGAAAAAAAATACCCACAGATGCTTTCTTCCCGCCCATGGGGAAGGGGTCTGGGGCTTGCCCTGGTAGGTATGGGGGTGGGGAGTGGGTAAGGAAGACCACACGGAAAGAAAAGTAGCATGTTGTCTACTCCTCTCTCAAAGTGCTCTGGGAATCCTAGTAAGAACGGAATTGGGTTTGGATTTAAAGAGGTGGCTCTATTGTTTGGTGTCCGGCTGCTCTGGAATGCGCTCTCTGTGGCTCTCCAAGGAGAGAAGGAGATGCTGATGACCTCTCATGTTTCATGGTGAATTGTATTCCTAGGTGTTTCTCTATTCTCAGTGCCAGCAAGGATCAGTCCAGTCCCATCTGAGCTTTAAAGAGGAGCTGTGATCAAAGCCTCTAATGATGTCACTGATCTCTGGTGATTGATTAGGGCCATAAGTTCTGGAGAATTCTGCCTTTTCTTATAACGTCAAATTCATTGGTGTCTACCATTAGGGTAGCTAACTCTTAATCCACAAAATTACAAAAATAAATGGTATACGAAATACTACATTTTTCATCTGGATCTATGTCTATTTTTAAGTTTATTGGAGCCATGCCTGCATTTTATAAGCAACCTTTCTCTTTAAGTATGTTGCAAAGAAATATAATTTTTTATATAAATGGGCTAAGCATTTTGGAATTCTACATAAAAATTGGGACAGTGTACAGCAGTGAAAACATTTACATTATTTCCAAAACAGTTTAATCATATACAGGTAGTTATGCATTAGGTAATCTAAATGCTGTATTACCTTGGAAATTTATGACTTTAGGACTTTAAAAACCCTTTCGATTATTTTTATGGAACTTTTTAACATTTTCCCTTTGCCATTCAAAAATAAAAACAAATGTGTTCTCTAACAAGAGGTGGCAAATCCTCCACCTGGGGAAGATGCACCTTGGAAGGAAATAATAAAAGACAGGAGAGAGCAGAGATCTCTTTCTGGAAGCGCTCTTGATGCGCTGTAGCTATTGGCTCACATCCGCCTAGAGTAGGGATTGATTGCAGAGGCATGGGAGCAAATTCTGTTTTGGAAGGCACGTAGCCCAGGAAAGAAAAGTTGAATGGAAGATGGAGAAGGTAAATTATTATATAGTTATTGTTACCTTCTAGGGTTTGCTGTTGGTTGTCAAAGATTATTGCTTCAGGCTTGCTTATAGCTAATTCTTTTCACAGAAAACTTCATTTTGAGAAATGCCCTCTGAGTAGAACTGATAAATGCGTTTATGGTGTAGGGTGAGTATCTAAAGGGAGGAGATCATGCAAATGAGCCTTTGAGAGAAGATGGTGAGGCAATTATGAATACTCAGCTTTAATGGACGTCAAAGACTCTCCTTTCTCAGAATATTTTTGTTCTATTGGCAGTGATAAGAAAAATAATCCCCGGGCCTTGCCTATAACTGAAAAAGAACTCCCAGAAAGAAAACACCAGTGTCATGGTTAAAATAATGGAACTTCCAGTAAGGAAAACATTTTCGAATATTCAGTTGAAGATTTCTTCCAAGCATTTAAACACTAGAAAACACACAGTGGCCCATTTCACATTAAGTTAAAGTCAAATCTGTCTTAAAAAAACTAATGTTTCTAGGCTTGTTTTCAAATGCTGGCAAGTTTCAGAGCAGTAGAAAAATTCCTCTCCTATAAATGTTGACAGCAGTTCCGGTGGAGGCTAACAATGTTTTATAAATAGAGTTTACTTAGCAAAAACCATATGTATGCCTAGTGAAATAACCTCACATTTATTTATGTTTTGATTTATAGAAAACATGTGCCCCTTGACAAAGCCTTTGGGCTCTTTTCCGCAATTAAAAGGAATCATGCTTGAAAAAAATAGCTACCATCTTAATGGGAAAGTTTTTCACATAAATTCAAAGCATTTTCTTTGATCAGTTTCACACACATTGAGAATATTTTCCTCTACAGTTTGACTCAAAAAATGGGGTGAATTGAAAAAAAAATGATGCTTATATTCTGTCAAACATGTATCAGCATATATAACATATTGGTTGAAAATTGGGGGATCCAAGGATTAAAAAGGCTCGGTAATTAATATGAGAGAGGCCGTATGCAGTTTTGCAGCAGGACAATTTCTATTGTTGCTGTGACTAGTGCTGGTGTAGCATGAGGCCATATTCCTGTTTGGATTGCTGGTGGCTGTTTTTCTTTAATTTAGACTGAAGAGGGGGGATATATCCTATATGTACCTGTTACTAAGCCTTCATCCGGCTATCTTGAAAAAATCTATACCTTGATTGTCTTTCCAACAACAACAGATAATAAGAGAGATAAGAAGGTGTTTTGCAAATCTCTCTTTCCCTTTTTCTTTGTTTTTTAGAAGAAAAAATTCAGTTAAAAATAACAGCCTTCTGCTTATTACTCTTTCAAAAAGTTTAAGGTTGGGAGAAAGTTGTTGGAAAGAAAAATCCTTTCTTACTTTAAGAAAGAAGTGGTTGCCGAAACCGGTTTGGCTCAGTGGATAGAGCGTTGGCCTGCGGACTGAAAGGTCCCAGGTTCGATTCCGGTCAAGGGCATGTACCTGGGTTGCAGGCACATCCCCAGTAGGAGATGTGCAGGAGGCGGCTGATCGATGTTTCTCTCTCATCGATGTTTCTAGCTCTCTATCTCTCTCCCTTCCTCTCTGTAAAAAATCAATAAAATATATTAAAAAAAAGAAAGAAAAAAAAGAAAGAAGTGGTTATATTAGCTGGGACCAGACTACAAAATATTGTTTTGTCAGTATTCTAGGCTAGACCAGTGGTCTTCACACTCCTGGGGTGGGGGTGGGGGGGGTGTATCCAGGGGCAGGGAGCCAGTCATTGTTTAAATATAGAAACTTCATAATACATGGGTAAATTAGTGATACAAGTACACATCTTACATATATGTGCTAGTATAATTTTATACCTTGTTTTAATGTTTTAGGGGATAGTTCTTTTTATTTTTAAATATAAATAAGAGATATGTGCTTAAAAAGCAAGAGTTACATTTTTATAGACAATCGTCCTCGTGAAGGTGATGTTAGTTTCTAAGCTTTAGAACAGCCTGGCTCCTGCCTCCACAAAGTCAGGAACACGTATCTTTTTTTTTAAACTAAAAATTTTTCAGTTACAGTTGACATTTAATATGATATTAGTTTTAGGTGTACAGTGCAGTGGTTAGACATTTATATACCTTACAAAGTGATGCTCCCGATAAGTCTAGTACTCATCTGGCACTATACATAGTTATTATAATATTATTGACTATATTCTTCATGCTGTATTTTACATCCCTGTGGCTATTTTGTAACTACTACCACTTTGTTTGTTTTGTTTTGTTAATCCTCACCCAAGGATATTTTTTCCATCAATGTTTTTTTAGAGAATGGAAGGGACCAGAGAAAGAGAGAGAAAGAAACAGAGAAACAAAGAACTTATGTACTTATATGCATAGCCCAAGGACATGGGAAATAGGGTAGTGAAGACCTGGGGAAGGTGGAGGGCGGCTGGGCAGAGGTGGGGAAAGGGGGGGAAATGGGAGATCTGTGTAATACTAGCAATAATAAAAATATACGTTTAAAAATGAAAAAATGAAAAAAGAAAAGAACATCGATGTGAAAGACACACATCAATTGGTTGCCTCCCCCACACACCCTAACCAGGGCTGGGTATCGAACCTGCAACTCAGGTACATCTCCTTGACTGTGACTTGAACCCGTGACCCTTTGGTGCACAGGTCAATGCTCAATCTACTGAGAAACACAGGCCAGGGCCAATTTGTATTTTTTAATTCATCTTTGTTCCCTTAGCCCCCCAATCCCCTTCCCATCTGGCAACTACCAGTTCAGGAACAAGTACCATTGAACGTGGTGGCAGCTACCTCAAGCCCAACATGGCAGCTAAGAGCAATGAACCATCTTGTTCAGTAGCAATTCAGGAACCCTTGCGTTTCATGGATAGGTTTAGAAAATGGGCCAACCCCTTGAAATGATTTTATGCAGAGCTTTATGGGCATGTGCCTGTTCCCTCTTTGTTCAGCTTCTTAAATAGGTTCATGCCTTAGTATTTGCCAGAGCCACTGGTGTATGGATAGGGTTCGGAGCGCTAACTTTCTTCAGGAAAATATTGATTGAAGATTAGAATGGCTCTCTGAAGGAATGATTATCAATGAGAAGAGCACCTCTCAGTGATTAGGGACCATGAAACTGAATCTTTCTCATACAAAATGTGATGTGGTAACCACAGATGTGACCCAGCTTACTTTATAGAGGCTGCACATTAAGGATTCCAAAGATTCTGCTTGCATCTTACTTTATCTCTTTGAATGAAGAACTTGGGTTGATTTAAAGAGCTCTTCCCATCTTCCCCTCAAAAGCTGGCTCCACAACATTCACTTTAATTTCCCTAGGAATTTAGAAGAACATAAAATGACAGGAAAGATGTTAGCTAATAAGAGCAGCTTGAAAGGGATGAGTTAATGTAACTAAGTTTAGAAGGAAATCCACAATTTTCTGTAAAAGAGCTGTCGTACATTTACATGTGGAATACTATGCAGCAGTAAAAAAGAAGGACCTCCTACCTGTTGAAACAGCATGGAGAGTATTATGCTAAGCAAAATAAGCCAGTGAGAGAAAGACAAGTATCACATGATCTCACTCACATAGGGAATCTAATGAACAAAATACACTGATGAACAAAATAGATCCAGAGACATAGGAGCATGGAACAGACTGCGGAATCCCAGAGGGAAGGCTGAGGAGGGAGGGTGGTTGGGAAGAGATTAACCAAAGAACTTGTATGCATATATGCATAACCCGTGGACACAGACAACAGGGTGTGAAGGCCTGGGGTAGGGCGGCCGGAGCAGGCTAGAAGAGGTCAATGGGGAAAAAAGGGGACATACGTAATACTTTCAACAATCAAGATTTTAAAAAATAATCATATGTCACATGTATATATATCTATCTGGTTAAAAACTACTGTAGATTTTGTTTAGGCCAAAATGTGGTCTTACATTGTTAAGTCAAAAACATTCCAGGCGTCTGGCTAGTGCGGCTCAGTGATTGAGTGTCAACCCATGAACCAAGACGTCACTGGTTTTATTCCCTCCAGCCAGTCTGTTGATTTTTCTCTCCCATTGATGTTTCTAACTCTCTCATTCTTCCTTCCTCTCTCTCTGAAAATCAGTAAAAACATCCTATATAATAAAAGGTTAATATGCAAATTGTCCCCTCGACCAAGAGTTTGACCAGGGGGTGGGGCTGGCCAGCTAACTGCCCGCTGCCCCTCCCCCCAGTGGTCCCGGCCCTATCGGGGCGGGCTGACTGGACCCCACTCGTGCACGAATTCATGCACCAGGCCTCTAGTTTATATATAGTTTTTTATTTTAAACATTCCAAGTATTTTGGAGGGCAGTCTGTAGCTGTCCATTTCAGGTGCAAATGCAGGAAGGTTTTTGCCCAGTTTTGACTAAATTGCTGACAATTACAGGTAGTTGCCACAAAAACAATAGATCTATTGAAATCTGGGATGTGTGTGTCCTTGATTTGGACCTGGTGTCACACATCGCCAACCTAACTTCTGCACTTATCTCCTTGGAGTACATGGGCATAGTCTGTGTTTGGGAGTGCGAGGGGCATTTTGACATTTGTGTGACTAACTCTTCCCAGACCATGGCCCTCTTTTAAATTTCTTCAACATCCTCATAGAATGCTCTGCATAGTTTTCTGTTTGGCATCTGGTTTGATGTAGTTATATTTCATCACAGCTTCACTGAGAGCTTTTGCAAATTTCTTTGATGCTAATTTAGTTGCTTTAAACTCTTTGGAGGGGAAAAAAGAAACAAAACCAGGAGTACAATAAACTTTGATTACCAGATTCCTAAACACTCAACCGCTCAAGTAACCCATACTTATCATTAGTTTTTGAGAATGGAATTTATAGGAGGAATCTGGGAAGCATTGTTACTGTTGCTGTTCAGATACAGAGGGAAGGGTGCAGAGCCAGAGGCCAGAAAACCCTTGTGGAGTTGGATGAATGCTGCACTTCCCAGGACATCTTGAGAAGAGGCTGTAATTTTTAAGCAAGATGAGGTGCTTCATTTTGCAGAAATTTTTAAACTAATGCCATTTAGAAAGCATTTCAGTGAAAATAGAACCTAAAGGAATACAAGGAATGAAGTGCACTTCTTTCTTATCCAGCTATCTGACAGCCTACTCCCCATAGTATGAAACTTTAGAACTACCTATATTATCTCAGCTTTTTTTATTCTTTATTTTTTTTAAGTAATATGTGCTCATTGAGAGATCAAGAAATGCATAAAGAAAAGCCTGAACATGTCCAGGAATCTCACTTCTTAGTGTTAACCTTTGTTAAGATTTTGTTATATATTTAGTTTTTCTCTCCATTTTCTTGCCTACATGTTGGGTAACCATATGGTGAGAGCATTTTCCATATCGTGTACTATTCTTCTCCAACTTCATTTTAATGGAAATGTCCAATCCTCTATCATTGGACATCTATGCTTTTCTTTTCTTTTTCCAATTGTAAATAAGGATGTGATGAAAATCAAAAAACAAAACAAAACCAAAACCAAAATCACCTTTACATCTTAAATAGATCTTACCAAATTAGCTCCAAGAAATGAAGTAACTTATAGTTCCATGAGATGTTTATGAGTGTTCATTTCCAGGGATACTTGTCAACATTAGTGATATATTTTGAAAAAAATATGATAGGTGAAAACTTCACCTCGTTTTTAAAAATTTTAATTGAAATCCTATATAATAAAAGCCTAATATGCTAAGTGTCCGGTCGTCTGGTCGTCCATTCAACCAATCAAAGTGTAATATGCTAATGATATGCTAAGGCCGCTCAACTTCTCGCTATGATGAGCACTGACGACCAGGGGGCAGAAAGTTGACCGGTCGACCAGCTGCCATGGCGTGCACTGACTACCAGGGGGCAGATGCTTTGACCAGTAGGTTAGCTTGCTGCTGGGGTCCGGCCCATCGGGACTGAGTGAGACAGGCTGGACATACCCTGGAACCCTTCCAAGGGGCCCTCCCTGGTTAGCCAACCTCCCACATCCCTCCCTGGCTTCGATCCTGCACTGGTATGGTCCCTTGACCTGGCCTGTGCCCTCTTGCAAGCAATCCTGCTGAGGGCCCCCGAGTGCATGAATTTCGTGCACTGGGCCTCTAGTATAATACAGAAAAAGTGCACATAACATATGTGAACAGCTTGACGAATTTTCCTAAAGTGAACACATCATGTAAACAGCAGCCCGATCAAGAAGAAAGCACTACCAGTGCCTGGAAAGGCCCTCTCATTCCCTGATCAGTTACTCCCTCCTGTTCCAGGGCTTGCTCTGTTCATGCTTCTACCAATGGGCATTTGGTGGTTTCCAGTGTTGGCTGTTAACCACCCAACACTGATGATAATTCCTAATAGTTTTAGCTGATGGTAATCCCTAATAGTTTTCTCAGGTGGTTGTACAGATTTGCTCCTCATTCTTGTCAACACTAGGTCCTTTCTATTATTTAATTCTGGTTTTAATTTGTCCTTGATGACTAAGTGTATTAAACATCTTTTTAGATACTTATTGATCATTTGGACATACTCCTTCGTGAGATATCCGTTTAAGTCTTTATTTTTTTATTTTTGAAAAAATTTTTTTTGTTGTTAATCCTTACCTGAGGTTATTTTTTCCATTGATTTTTAGACAGAGTGGAAGGGAGGGGAAAAGATAGAGAGAGACATTTGAGTATGGGCTAGGGATCGAGCTTGCAACCAAGGTACATGCCCTTGACAGGAATCAAACCTGGGACCCTACAGTCCTAGGGCAGACGATCCAACCACTGAGCAAAAACTGCTAGGGCAATTTATTTTGATTTTTAATGACAGAAACAGAAAAGATCTAAAACCACACTTTCTGGAAAGAACCACTTGTTCTTGCTTGTTTTGTACCTCTCTTGGGACTGAAACTTGGTCTCCCTTTGGGCCTTGTGTTTTAGAGCAGGGTCTCTGAAGCCATCCTTGTTGATGACAGGTTTGTCCAAGGGGGTATTCAGAAGAGTACCTTGTGGGCATGGGGTGATTGTAGGTGTAAACTTTGACAAAAGACTTGACCTTTGACCTCTTAACAATTTCTTCTTTGGGGGATAGGAGTCAATTCTAGCCACTAGATCATGGCTGTGGGTATCTGAGGGGCCATTATCAATGTTCTCCAAGACGACCCCTTTGCGACTGGCTGGGACCAGCACCACCTTCTAGGGTTTCATAAACTTGCCAATTTTAACACCCACTCGAGCTTAAGCAGAAAAGGAAAGAATCATACTTCCTCTAACCTTTCACACCAGGGAAAAGGTGATCTCTGAAGTCTTTTTTAAAAATTTATCTATATGTATACTAGAGGACTGGTGCACGAAATTTGTGCATAGATGGGGGCGGGGCATCCCTCAGCCCGGTCTGCACCCTCTTGCAATCTGGGACCCCGCAGGGGATACCCAACTGCTGGTTTAGTCCCAATCCCGCAGGGATCCCTAAGCCGGCAGTCGGACATCCCTCTTGCAATCTGGGACCGCTGTCTACTAACCACTCGCCTGCCTGCCTGCCTGAGCACCTCTAACTGCTCTCCTGCCTGCCTGATTGCCTCTAACCACTCACCTGCCTGCCTGATTGCCCCTAACCGCCTCTGCCTGCCTGCTTGATTGCCCCTAACCACTCACCTGCCTGCCTGATCACCCATAACCATTCTGCCTGCCTGCCTGATCGCCCTTAACTGCCTCTGCCTCAGCCCCAGCCGCAGCAGTTTCGTCCAGAAGAAGGTCCGGAATTATGTCCAGAAGGTCATTCCTCTGTCTAGTCTAATTAGCATATTACACTTCTATTATATATATAGTTAATCCTCGCACAATGATATTTTTTTCCATTGATTTTTAGAGAGAGTGGAAGGGAGGGAAGGGGAGAGAGAGAGAAAGAGAGAGAGAGAAAGGGAAGGAGGAAGAGAGAAACATTCATGTGAGAGATCAATTGGCATTTGGTTGCCTCCCACACTTTGCCCCAGCTGGGGTCAAATGATTGTTTATTAGTTCTGTCACTGATTTGCCATGATACCTATGATATTGTGATTTATAAGAAATATGTAATTGGTCATTTAGATGTCCAAAATATGTTTCTCATGTATATATATTTGGTCTTCCTCCATAATTCCTGGCTTACAGCTCCCAAAACTCTTGGAATTTCCTAAGTATTGAGTGATAAAGTTCTTTTGTTATGTTAATAAAGTGACTTTTGGAAAGCCCCTAAGGATGGGGGAGCTAGTTGCCAATGGAGCCAACCATTTGATTAGAGGGTTGGAACTTTCAACTCCACTCCAGACCTGAGGGTTGGGGTGGGGAGGGTAGGCAGCGAAATCCCCAAGGCCCAGTGATTTAATCAGTCATGCCTTTGCAATGAATCCTCCATAGAACCCAAAGGACAGGGTCCCCAGAGCCTGCTGGTTGGTGAGCACGTGGGGAGAGTGGCCCCCCGGAGAGGGCAAGGAAGCGCTGTACCCTTTCCCCACACCTTGTCCTATGCACCTCTCCCATCTGACTGTTCCTGAGTTACAGCCTTTTACAGTAAATCTGTGCTCTAGTAAGCAAAATGTTTCTCTGACTTATGAGATGCTCTAGCAAATTAATTGAACCCGAAGATGGGGATCTGGGAACCCCTAGTATAGGTAACAACCTGGATTTGCTACTGGTGTCTGAAGCGGGGAGGGGGCAGCCGAACCCTTAACCTGTGCCACCTGATGCTATCTCTAGGTAGACAGAGTCAGAATTAAGTTGAATTCTCATGCACCCTGCTGACTTACGGAGAATTGTTTGTTTTATGTGTAGGACCCTCCCCCCAACATCAGAACTTGAGTCTCAGAACACCAAAAAGAATGCCTATTTCTGATACTGCCCTGCCTGCATATATTTTATAGCTTCTTTTTCTGAACTGTTTTATCCTATTGACCTGTCTGTTCTTTAGCCAGTACTATCCTCTACCAGATGTTTTAAACCTACACATTTTATCTGATGGTACACATTACCGTTTATTATTCTTCTGTTTTAAATGCCCCTTCGCTCTTTTTCAGTTTTTGTCTTCTGGTTAACTTTAGGAACATCTTTCTGGAATTCTGTTGTTTATGAATTCATTTATATGTAGTAAAAGCATAAAAACATGGGTGGATAACATCAGTTTCAGTAATAGTGTTTGCCTACGGAGGGTAGTAGGAAAAGAATAAGATGGGCGAGGGTTCACATGTACCTGTACCATGTTCGTTAAAGAGAAATCTGGCACAATTTAATGTCTTAAGTCTGGGTGGTGGGTATCTCAGTGTCGTTTATATTATTCTCTGACATCAGTCACGATTAAAAGCTGCCACTTCGGAATTTTGTTCGGAATTATATTCAGCCAGCTTAACCAGGCTGTGTTGTAATTACATTGGCTATAAGAAACAGTCTCAGTTGTTTTCTGCTGCATTCTCACAAAGTTACTCTCTTCCCAGACATATATCAAAGTACACACAAATGCACACTCACTTTAGTGTCCTGCGTTCATATTTAGAAGCGATTTTTTAAAAAAATCTGTCACTTATAAGAAAACATGTAGGAAATAACAGTGGGGAGACCTAACAGGTGTTTGCTTTATTTTCACCTTTTATACTTTAACATGTTCTGGAAGCAATTTAGTTTTTCTTTTGTCTTATCTGTCTTGAATTGAAAGGTTTAGGTACATCAATAAGTACTTGGGTTAATGTAAATACTGCTTGTATTCTCTCAGGAAAAACACTCTGGCCTGGTTTCTCTGCATTTTTATTAAGTCCCAGCAGCTGCTCTCCATATTCTTGGATAGTGGTGTCTTTTCTACTGAAATAATCAAAATGCAAGCGTCAAGAATTAGGAGTGGTTATTTGTTTCTTCTTGTTGTTATTGGAAGGCCATTGATGGCAACAGAAATGGCCAAAGGAATATTGGCACTCTTTTTTTCTTTAATATTTAAAACTTTTAAAATTGATTTTAGAGATAGAGAAAAAGGTACAGGGATAGAGAGAAACATTGACAAGAGAAAAACATCATTGATCTGATTGGCTGCCTACTGCACACCCCCTGCTGGGGATTGAGCCCGAAAGCCAGGCATGTGCCCTGACTGGGAATTGAACCTTGACCTCTTGGTTCCTACATCAGTGCTCAACTACTGAGCCACACTGGCTGGGTGGCGCTCTTGTTGTTGATCTTAAGTTACCTTCACCTTGGAGTAACCTTAGTTGACTAATGACTTGGAAGTTCTGTATTTAAGTTGATTCTGGTCTTGGCCAAATTAGAGAGGTCTGAGAAGGATATGGTATTGGTTCTGTGTGTAACATGTTGCTGTAATGCAGTGGTTCTCAACCTTCTGGCCCTTTAAATACAGTTCCTCATGTTGTGACCCAACCATAAAATTATTTTCATTGCTACTTCATAACTGTAATGTTGCTACTGTTATGAATCGTAATGTAAATATCTGATATGCAGGATGGTCTTAGGTGACCCCTGTGAAAGGGTCTTTCGACCGCCAAAGGGGTCGTGACCCACAGGTTGAGAACCGCTGCTGTAATGCATGAGTATCAATTAGAACTCATAAAGATAAAATAATCACAAACGACTTTAAGAACTCCAAGTAGCAGAATACACATTCCTTTGAAGATAGGAAGTGTTGCCATCAAAGGTGTAATTCTATTAGTTTCTTAAGCCTCAACTTCATACACTTGAAATCATGCCCACAATCTACTGCCTAAAGCTTTTGGAAATAATTGAGAGACATTTGTTTATTTACTAAATTTCAGATCATCCAGCATTTTGCTGGCCTTTTGTCTGGGGAAATACACATTCACCATAGCAATGCCAATAAGTACAGAAAATTTGCCAGCCCACAGAGAAATTCGAACTTCCTTCTTTTTCCACAGGTGTGTCTTGGAGAAATTATGCATACAATAGAACTTTTCATGTCTAGACTCTTCCCAGGAGATTTCTGTCTATTAAGAACCTTTTCTTTTTTCTTAAGCATACTCAAATGGAACAAAGCTTAGGAAAAGATTGGGGACAGAATGCAGGAAAAGGATATATAGAAAACCCTGAATCATTATACTTTTTCCAACTCTTTGCATCCAAATCCATGCCATTAGAAGTCTAAGGTTCACCCGGCTGACATGACTCAGTGGTTCAGCATCAACCTATGAACCAGGAGGTCAGAGTTCAATTACAGTTAAGTCATATAACCAGGTTGTGGGCTCAATCCCCAGTGTGGGGCATTTAAAAGGCAACCGATCAGTGATTCTCTTTTATCATTGATGTTTCTATCTCTCTCTCTCCCTCTCCCTTCCTTTCTGAAATCTATATATATATATATATATATATATATATATATAGTTCCTTTTTACTGATGTGCTGCCCATAGCCAACAAATACTACTGAGACTCTGCTAAATGTCAGACACTGTATCTGATTCAGAAGATTAATTAATGTGGGGCCTGCTGAAAAATACTTGCAATGGATGAGTAAACCCAAATTGCAGTACACTTGTTAGGTGCAGTATCATAGAAGAGGTAACACTTGAGTTAGACCTTTTTCTTTAAACCTACTTTTTAAAAATAATACATTTTTGTTGATTTCAGAGAGGGAGAGAGAGATAGAAACATCAGTGATGAGAGAGAATCATTGATTGGCTGCCTCCTGCATGCCCTCTACTGTGGATTGAGCCTGTAACTGGGCATGTGCCCTGACCTGACTAGGAATTGAACATGACCTTCTGGTTCATAGGTTGACACTCAACCACTGAGCCACACCGGCTGGACTTGAGTTAGATATTTTAACTAGGCCTGTTGGTCTAGCCTGGGCAGAGGATGGGATTGGATAAGGGACACAGAACCCCAGAAGATCTAGGAAATAGATTGGCTAGGGGTTGGACCCATCAGAAGCCGGGAAAGCTTGGGAAGTTGATCAGTTAGATTGAAGAAGCACCTTCCCAAGCCTGAGATAATAGAATCCGAGCCGAACAAAGCCAAGGGCCTCTCTCTCTCACTGGTAGCGTGCGCTTGTCCCCTTGGTTCTTGTGTTTTCTCTCCATCGCGACCATGTGGCCTTAGCGGCCATGTGGCTGCTTCAAGCAGGCTCCAGGCTGAGCCTGGGTATCGGAGACGGCTGGAACTGGACTGGGTTTTGAAATGGACTAAACTTTGGCATAGCATAGGATCTTTGGACACTGGCCCTATTTCTGGTCTTGGTGAAGACTTTTCCCCATAGTTGGGATGGATGGAAATGAACACTGAGAACCCAGGGGCAGCCTTCCATTTCCACCCCAGTGAACTAAACCTCATCCTCCCACGCGTAAGTCTCCTGAGTCTCCCGAAATGCTTTTCTCTTGACTCTGTGAAAGGACTACACTTCCGCCGGCAACACTGGTTCTCTTCTTTTTTCTTATGTTAACAATGATGCAGTCACCACTTTGAGGATCTTGATGTACGGACAAATACACATGTAAAATCCTAGAAATTGCTTCCTTGATAAATAGCTTAAAGAGGTGCGTGAGGATGAACTATTAAGGCATCTTTGTTTCCTTTGGTGAAATTAGGTTCAGTGTTTGTTAATTCAGTAGTCATGACCATCTTATTAAACCCAATGAAGAGCTTCTTGTGGACAGCTTGGACGTCTGGGAAAGGGGGTTAGGAGCTAAAGAAAGAGTTGTTCTAGTTGAGGGGTGCTTCCAACCTGTGCCTTACGATCCCCTCACTGTTGCTATGGCCCAGAATTCATGTTGGGTTTTTCAGAGAAATTCGTTGTGCTTATTCTGAGATGTCATTCTGTTCACTACAAATCATAGCCTGCCAGAACTGAATGGGGTCATCTAAATATTAAAAACACATATTATAGATAAGGAAACTGAGGCTCAGAGAAGGGATTTTCTAGTCCATAGTTGGAACTCAAGCAGGACTATCCTCAGCTCCTGTTTTCCTGGCCTCCTTACACTCAGAGCAGGTAGGAGGGAGTGGGGCCATGGAGAGGTGGTGTTACATTTTTGTGTCTTGAATCAAAGATCAAGCATTGGCATATTTTGTAGTAAGTGACAAATGATCATTTCTGTTGGGTAAAGTTTCATTGCTAATCACTATGAAGCCATACACACACACACACACACACACACACACACACACATATATAAAAGCCCAATATGCAAAGTGTCCCCTTGGGAGTTTGACCCACCGCTATGACGTGCGCTGACCACAGCGGGCGGTGCAGAACAAAGGAAGGCCCTGGCTGGTGGCCGGCGGCCGGTAGTGGGCAGCCGGCCATGGCTAGGGACCCTACCCATGCACGAATTTCATGCACTGGTCCTCTAGTATATATATTTGTATAAATGCTGAGCACGTGTCTCTGCTTTTGTATCCTTACACAGCATGCATGCTTTTCCTCTCTAAAATCTGTGTTCTTTTTTTGCCATTGGATGGAAAACTGAAACATGTAATTCCGTCTTAACACAACAAACTGAAAAAGGACTACTTTGAAATACAAATGAGAGTATCTGGAAGCACTTTATAAGGCACTAAAAAAACTGAGTATAGAGCAGTTATAACACACAGTATTGCTGGTGGCCAGGCTTTGCCAGGCTTTGGGTGTCAAAATGACAAACTTGCTCTGTCCTATAGCTGTGGCAATAACATTTTCTGCCTCATGTCTAGCAAGTTTTGGACACGTGTTATTTCATAAATATTAGTTAATTCTAAAATGCTCATTGTTGTCTTTCAAATCCTAGAGTGTGTAGACCTGGGAGTTCTTCTATCCTCGTAGGAATGGTTCATGTATTCATGCCTTTTAATCCCTCCTTGTGTCTCAAGACTGGTTCATCTTGAATGAATCCAGATATAAATGAATGGTGATCCCCCCCTCCCCCGCCACCCACTCTGCCCCACTGAAAGGTCTGGAATGAATGAGAGTCTTCTATCTTGAGATTTGCCCGCAATGCCTAAGAAGTCATGAGAGAGCCAGAACAAGACTAAAAGCCTGAACCTCCTCTCACACCCAAAATGGCCCGACCAGTTGGTCCAGTAAGAGACACAATCTTTCAGACACAAAAAATGGTTCTTGCCATCTTTATTTTAAAACTAGAGGCCCAGTGCACGAAATCATGCCCAGGTGGGGTCTGGTCGGCCAGCCAGACCCCAGTCAAGGCTGATCAGGCTGGGCCAGCCGGGGGGAGGGACCGTGGGCGGTTGGCCGGCCAGCCAGCCAGCCCCGCCCCCTGGTTGAACTCCCGGTACCTGGTAGAGAGGGCAATTTGCATATTAGTCTTTTATTATATAGGATTATATAATTCACCAGTCTGTCAGCATCACTTTTTATGTCTACCACACTGCCTTGATGGAGACAGGTTATTTTAAAAAACACAACTGCAATTAATAACATTTAATTGGCTAGCAGTTTTCAGAAACCAATGTTGCAGGTACAAAACTTAGGACTAGTGAAATGCTGACTGAAAATCTTTTGGGAACAAAGCTTCTTGGGACAGAGCTGATCTTGAATTAGGGGAGGTTTTCCAATCCATTCCATTCCCCTCTTATTCTAAGTTGGTGGCCCTCCCAGAGGAGGCAGGAGGATCCTGAAATGGTAACCAATTAGATGTAGTACACACCAGGGCCTTGCTGGGGGTGGGCATTACACAGACATTTCCTCGGCTGTGGGATCTAGCTCCCTGACTGGGAAATGCCTAGATGCCCCCAGAAGCCTCTGCCCCTTTCAAATATCCTCCTCTCTCCCCCAGGTGAAGTAAAGAGTCAGTGCCCCACCAAGATGAGATGGAAGCAAATACAGATGGAAATGGGTCCTTGGAAAGAAACTTCTAATGAACGTGGCTCCATGTCTTAGATTCATTGCCATTGTTGTTGCCAGCATAGAACAACATGTGTTAGTTCATCTCCTCCCTCCCCACCCTTCTCTTTTTGTTTTTACCAGAGGAGTATTTTTTTAGTGGTTAAGAGCACTAATACACAGATATCCGCCACCCTCCATCCCCCACGAGGTGGAGGAATCTTGATAGAACCATCACCTGCTAGAAGTGGGAAGTCTTGTAGATTTTAGAGTCCATCCCGTTTTTAATGTACAAAAATGATGGTAAGAGCCCTGAAAAGTGCTGCCACAGCCACTGCTAAGAAGGAAAGAAGCCTTTGCCAGGCCGCCCATTCCATTTTCAGACAGTTACCATTAGTAGAATATTCTTGTATGTGGCCAAAGCTCTACCTCCCCATAATTTCAACATTGTCTATCCCCATTGCCTTCAGAAGCACTTTAAATAATGTGTGTAGGAAGATTCTCTCGCCTTCTGGATTCACACAAGGTAGAGCAACTTGCCCCCCCCCCCTTACTTGCAAATCTATAATACTAAAAGCATAATATGCTAATTAGACCAGACAGCCTTCCAGATGGCCTTCTGGATGAAGACTGGGCTGCGAAGGAAACCCGGGTCCCGGGTGCCAGAGGGAAGCCAGTGCCGGCAGCCAGGGAAGGAAGGCCTACTCTTGCACAAATTTCATGCACCGGGCCTCTAATATGTGAATAAGGCCCCAAGATCGCCTGCCTTCCTTCCTTTTCGTTTGTTTCTTGTTCTGGGGTGTCTGTGAGAATTCGCTGTCCATCCAGCTTGGCCTGAACACGCATCTCAGTGTGGTAGTACATAGTACACGAGGGCAGTGCTGCTCTCGTTACTGCAGAAGATTGAAGTAGGCTTGGGGCAGCGAGACCTAACACAACGGACCCACTCTTTGCGAGGTAAAAAAGCGTGCCTCGGTATTCGTTCACGTCTATGCTAAGTCATGTTCTGCCACTCCTGTCCTGAAAATGACTTGAGTGTTATTTGTTTGGCCCTAAATAAACTCATGCAGTTGTGACTATGGAAACGGAACTGGACTGAAGATGTCAGGAGGTGAAGCGCGGTGGGCCTCACCTGCCCGGCTGGCCCTCTGCCCCTGTTTGGCGGACAGTGACTTAAAGCCGGGGGAGCAGTGGTTGTCCCCCCCTCCCCACTCTGCCCGCGTTGTGTGCTGAGGAAAATTAGAATTCCAAGGTGCTTTCTGTAAACTTATTAGAATTAGGTATCTTGCTTGTTGCCATCCTACTTATCTTGCATACTAATGGTCTATATATTAACAATGGAAAATTCTCATCTGCTCAAAGCAGGCTCGTGGCCTGAAAATCATTTCAGAAATGTTAGAAATGTTAGTAACTCAGCTTTGTGGTGAATAGTGAAAACCACATCTAACATTTAGACCAAGTTGTACATTTTCAAAGGACTGGCGCTTCTTGCATGTCTCACGGCTGTTTCTAACTCAGTTCTTTGTCTTTGCAGTGTATGCTTTTGTTTTTGGTTATTGGCTGACTGCTTTATAGAGGCCATCCATAGTAAACTTAGGGGAGAAAAATGCTTTCTCATTCTAGTTGGCAGTGAGATTGTCCCCAGTCTTTTCCGGAGTCAAGAAAACAATAACAACAACAACAACAACTTTATGAAAGAGGTTTGAGAATTTAAGCTGTGCATTTTTGAAGACATTGATTGTGTTTCACCTGATTGTGTCTGAACTGTCATGGTCTCTGTTTTCTATGAGGAAGACTTAATTTGCCTGTGGGGGTGTGTGTGTGTGTGTGTGTGTGTGTGTGTGTGTGTGTATGTGTGGCACGTCTTAAGGGGGTATCAAAGTTATACCAGAGTGATATACTGATTTTTAAAGATTTTTAAAGATGTAGATACTACAATCTTGATATTGTTAAAGAGACCACAGCCATTTGCCTAGAAGGCCATGATTCCAAGTGTTGCCAAACCACCATGAGATGAGGTAGAGGATCTTTGGAGAACAAACAGAACTTGTCCTGGCCTGTGCGCACAGTAATGCAATCCTCCCACATCCCCGAGTCACAACCCCTAGGATCGGCTCTGCAACTGATGTCTCAGGGCAGCTACTCAGATGGGAAATGGAATTGGCAGAAATCTCAGCCCAGGTCTTGGTCCTGGCCTGTGCGCGCCTGCCTGCTTCCAGGAGTCCAGCCTCAGCTCCCGGCTGTGCTCTCTGAGGCCTCTCTCCTGGCCCTTCCTCCCCTTGCTCCACATTCCCCATCGCGTTTTCCTTTGTTTTTTCTTCTTCAAAGAACATCTTGCTCCACATAGTTATTTTCCTTTATGTTTGCCTGTTTACTGTCTGTCTCTTCACCAGGATCTAAGACCTGTCTCCGTCACTCGGAACCTCTGCTTGGAACAGAGGCCAACACAGTGTGGGACTCAGTAAATATGTGTAGATCTGAGAATGACCGTAAGCCATGGCTGGAGGGATTTAGGAGCATTTTCACTCCTTTTAGAGGATAGAGTGCTACAGGTTATGGTGGGTTCTATTTATTTATGGAGTAGATGTGTGTGCCATATGTTTTGGAAGCTCCACCTGTCCTTACTAAAATCATTCTACTGTGTTCCCCCCTACATCTTCTCTTTGCCATCTTGGCTGGTTTCCTTGGAAATGCCAGTGTAGGCTTCATGAAGGTCATTTGGAGCAAGAGCATTCTGTGAACACGGAGTGAGTCTTCAGGGGTCCTTGCAGTTCTGTAACACCTGGTCAGACAGCCGTGTTAGTCCAGAATGTGAGGCAGGGGCTCACGTTCATGGCTGGGATGGTGAAGCCTGATATTGCTGTTAGGCCTACGAGTAGAGCTAGACTCTTGCCAATGGGAACGTTGATGTGGTAAATCTAGAGATGACCAAAGCCCACATTATTCTCTGTGTACTCAGTGCTCCAGCAGCAGAACATTTATTTTTGCTTTGTTGGGTTCAAGCTGTCCAGTGGACAAATACCTCTGTTCTCTAGTGAGCTACTAGTTTTAATTTTGGTTGTCTCCCTTGGTTAGTCGGAGGATTGAAATAGAAAAGGGCTGCCAGTGTAAGATCCCTTCATCCTCCAGAGAGGACCTACGTCTCAGCAGAAGAATCTTCCTCACTTGGCTTCACCTTCCTTTGGTGCAGATGAGGTGCAGCCTGTTGATTGGCAGGTTTTTATTGGTGCATTAGCTTAAGCCTAAAAAAAACGGAGTAATTGTTGCATAACCACTCGTTCAGCTGCATGGACATCGGATAGTTGCTGATAGGTTGTGAAGATGATTTTTCTAGTTGAAAGGTCACCTAAACTTTCTGACATGAAAGAGGAACCTGTGGTGGAGAACTGTGGGTATAGGTGGGTTCTACTTCCAGCCAGACTTGGATGTGAGTTCAGATTCTGCCATTGGTAGCAGGGACTATGAAGGCCCGAAGAAAGATACTTTTTAGACCTCAGTTTCCTTATTTGTAAAGTAGGGGTCATAATACTTCCCAGTGGTTACTATGAGGAGTAATAGAATGACATACATGGAGTACCTCATTAACTGTCAACTCCATGTTCAGTCCCCTTTTTCTGGAAAATGTTTCTCTGGCTTCTTTCCATTTTTGTTCCAATGTTGCCAATCAATATTAATAGATTGCTAAAATAGATTTCTTCATTTTTTTTCTTTTCTCCAATTCTCCCACCCCCTTCTATTCTTTTTTCTCCCTCAATTAGAAAGATCCAACATTTTCTGACATCTCATGAGACATGAAACCACCTCTAGGATGATCT